>NW_027368936.1:0-46234 GCF_046119375.1 Phyllobates terribilis | reverse complement strand
TCTTAGCGAACGTTGGTCACAGTACGAGGGCGAGGGACAGGGAGAGCCGAACAAGGGTGAGAGGCGGTACGAGAGATGAGGTGAGAGGCAGCCGATGGGATGAGAGGTGACGGCATGACAAGAAGGAGGTGGGAGGTAGTAGGGACGACAAAATTCCCAGTTAAGAGGGAGAGGGGTGAGATGTGAGAGGCGTAGGCATGGGACGAATGAAAGGGTGGGATTGATTTTTAACTTTTAACCTAAATAAGAACGCATACCCCTTTCAAAAAAAAGAACGCATACCTCTGCCTAGAAAAAAAAACGTAACACCTAGGCAGGCGATTTTTTCTCACCGCCTAGCAAAAAAGGACTAGCTCCTAGTCGGGATGTTAGGCTGCCGCTTAGCGCCTAGGCGTGTTTTTTAGAACACTAGTTATAATAACAGAAAACTCAAAAGACTAAAGATAAATCTGGAAAATAAGAAATAAGGAAATCCCCCGGCTTCTTGCGTGTTGATCGGTAGCCGCCTCTGGCACTCCAGTGGTCACCACTGATGAATTTTGGAAATCTTCAGTAACTAGATCGGCGGCCATCGCTACAACACAGGCGGGCGTTGGTCAATCAGTCATCGACTCCTTCAGCTTCTGCAATAAATCTTCAACACCGCCTTAGTCTCAACTCTTTTTCTTCTAATCTTCTGAAGTCTTTAATATCTCATAATGTAGAATAGATGGCCATAAGGTGATGTCGACCAAATACGTTTTAATAAAGCTCATAATCATACTAAAAACATGCTAAAACTATATGGTAATACCCTTCGTAAACGTGTACATCACTCCTCTTCTTCCTCTTCTTCTTCAAGCACCATTTTGCACTTGAAGCTTTCTTGTGACCGAATGAGCCAAAGGGGTAGGGCTTGAAGTTGTTTCGCTACTTCATGAGCCAAAGGATCAAATTCTTTATGTTGCTCATTGCTTATGTGCATGACTAGAGTTGGAGCTTTCTTGGGTTGGGGCTCGCCAGACGCATTCTTGGCGGCCATCTTATGCTCATGCAATGCTTCCTTGGAAGCAATGTCAGAGGGAGAGGTTTTTGGAGGGGGTCTCTTTTGAGGGAGATGGGGGAGCTCTCTTCTGAGGGCATGTGTTTGGGAGGTCGATTTTTTTTGGGGGGGGGGGGGAGATTTGGGTTAGCTTGTGCAACTTTGGCCTTTTTGGCAGCTTCAAAGGCGAGAAAATATTTAAATTTCTCTTAATTTAGGTCAATAATGTGTGTGTGCATGTGTGCGTGCGTGCGCGCATGTGTGCGTGCGTGCATGCGTGCGTGCGTGTGTGTATGTGCGTTCGATCTTCATGAAGGTCACAAGAGAAAAGATTGAGGAACTCACTTTTCAGTTATTTGCAGAGAGCGCGGTTAGATTGGAAACTGAGAAAGAAAACTTTGAGACTTGGAAAGTCTCCTTGCATTAAATGCACAACATCAGAGAGTCAATAAAGATGTGGTCCTTTACCGATTCCCTTAGTCATCAATAGCTTGTGTATAAGCGAGATAAATAGGCAGGCTTATTTGATGTTAAAGAGTCATGATCTGATCAACAGGATGAACCTTCTTTTGTTGATAATTCCTTGTGTCGATTGTGTAACACATGGGAGTTCTTCTTGAGTCTCGCTTTCTTCAGCGTGGGTGTGAGAGACACTCACTTCAAGAAGAGGGAAACTCGCTTCATATTCTAGAGAAATGTCTTCAGGCTCTTCATGGATGGAAGAAAGCTGGTGATGAGCCTCTTCAAGTTCAGTCAGATCACCATCACTTTCTACATTAAAGTTTGAATCACTTTCACTAGATGAGTTAGCTTTCGAAGGTGGTCTCTAGGGACGGGATCATCATCATCACTTTCACTCTCTAGAGTTGATGAAGCATGAGGCTGAGCTTAGGGATTGGGAGAAGATGAAGGAGAGATAGCTTGACAGAAGAAGGGGTTTTGACCTGATTGAGAGGGATTAATTAGAGATCTCTCATCGAACTTCACGTGAATACTTTACTCTTTTCTCATTGTTCTTTTGTTGAGCACCTTATAAGCATTGTTGGTTGACGCATAACCCATAAAGAAGGATTCATCATTTCTGGGGTTGAACTTCCCAGGTTATCTTTCCCGTTGTTATGCATATAGCACTTGCACCCGAACACTCGAAGATGAGAGATATTTGGAGTGCGCCCCTTTAGTAGCTCATAAGGGGTCTTCTTTATCAAAGGCCTTACGATAGCTCTATTGATTATGTAGCAATTTTTACTTACAACTTGTGCCTAATAGTGTTGAGAGAGTCCACTGGAGAGAAGCATCATTCTCACCATGTCTTTTAATGTCTTGTTCTTCCTTTAAAATACGTCTTTTTGTTGTGGAGTTCTTGGAGCTTAAAAATTGTGACTTATCCCTCTATTCCTGTAAAAGTTTAAAAAGTCCCCATTTGTGAACTCTAGCCCATGATCTAATCAAATAGCGCAAAGGAGGAGACCAAGCCTCTTTTCAAGCAAAAGAACTAAGGAGGAGAATTCAGAGAATACTTCACCCTTTGTTCTACGGAAGAGAGTCCAGATAAAACAAGAGAAATCAACAACCAAGACATATACATACCTATTTCCACCTGTACTTTGGACACGCAGGGGTCCACTTAGATCCATATGATGTAGCTCGAGTGGCTTCTTTGTGGAGACACCCTTATTTTAAGGGAATGATTGTCAATTTGCTTCGCATAGAAACACTTAGAGCAATATGTCATATTCCTTGGCCTGATAACTTGAAGTCCTCCTACTAAATCCTTTTTCTGGAACTTGTGAAGCAACTGAAGACTAGCATGCCCCAGTCTTTGAGGCCAGAATTTTGATTGGTCAACTATTATTGAAAGACAAAGCTGGATCGCTTGATGAAACTTAGAGTCAAATAGATAGGTGTTTTCATCGCTTCCCCATCATGATCAACTCTTGAGTTAGAACACGTACAAAACATCTAGTTGTGGAAAAGTGGCCTCGTTTCCCCTTGATCATAGATGCGCAACACTAAGAAGATTGGAGCGTAAGTTCTTTACAAGATTTACATTACTTACTTTTATATTTTCTTATAGTGCAATGTTGTCGGTTTACTTGATCCACTACTAGAAAACTGGTGATTAGAAACTGAAATTTATGTCGCTAATCACCGAGAATCCATCACTAATTACACTTAGCGACGGATTCGTGACGGACCACGTTCGACACTCTCATTTTGGTAGCGAATCACTTTCAGCGATGGATCTGGTATCCGTCGCGAATTTAGCGACGGATCATCCGTCGCTAATATAATATGTCCGTCGCAAATCCCGTCCCTCCGTGAGATCAATAGGAGATGTTTTAGCAATGGATTTTCCATAAATGGCGATGGATTTCCGTCCCAAAATGTTGATGTTCGAAGGCATTTTCCAACAGAATAGCGACGGATTAAGTGATGGATTCCGTCGCTAATTCGTCACCAATCTGTCGCTATATGTTTGGAATATATCATTTGGCGACGTCTATCCGTTGCAATTTATGGTTAAATCCGTCGCGAAAAGAAAGGTTTTTTCGGTTTATGCCATTTTGCCGTTTTTCAATTGAAACCTGGTAAATCCAAAATTTATATTCATATTCAAACACTATATTTAAAGTTTACACAAACATACAACTATATCTAAATTTTATGCCATTTTTCCGTTTTTCAATTGAAACCTGGTAAGTCCAAGATTTATATTCATATTCAAACACTATATTTAAAGTTTACACAAACATACAAATATATTTAAATTTTATGTCATTTTGTCTTTTTTCAATTGAAACCTGGTAAATCCAAGATTTATATTCATATTCAAACACTATATTTAAAGTTTACACAAACATACAACTATATTATCCAAATCATAACATACAAAACACCACAAGCAAAGTTCATCCAGATCCTAACATACAAACCACCACAAACAAAGTTCATCCAGATCATAATAACTGAGAAATAAAACATAGAAAACACTACAATGTCGTAGTATCGTTGTCATCACCTGATGGAGGACGATGTTCTAGAGGAAGGGTCAGCATCAACTTCGCCACCCCAGTCTGGATAAGGTCAGCCATTTGCGCCTGCATATAATGAAAACATTAAAATGAAAAGTTCCACATATACAACTAATTAAAATGAAAAGTTCCACATATACAACTAATTACAAAATGTTAATGGATAGTTCCACATATAATTAACAATTTAATATATTAAAATATTGAAACTAAACTAAAGCTAATTACAAAACGTTAAAATGAAAAGTTTCACATATAATTAAATGTTCCACAAACTCAGCTACAACTAATTAAAATGAAAAGTTCCAAACATAACTTAACAATTTAATTTGTACTTCACTCATACAAGCGGGATGACGCAAAGCAAACTGGATAAACTCTTTCACATTCTCATGAAATCCTGGGGTTAGCAACCCTCCCGTGTTTCTCTGATACAGTATGGATCCAATTCTGTAGCGCGAATAATTAGGTGGTATTTTCACATTCAACTATGGTGTGAATAGTTTTATAATTTTTATAACTTATGTTCACAATATTCTATTGTTTATTCTTCCTGAGTACACATGTAACCATATCCTCCAGTGTTTGTTATCATATTTTTATGTTTATAATTTTTTTATGAACAAATTACTAACCCTATATTCACAACCCTAAGTTCGAAACCTTATGTTCACCATTTTCCATCTTACTAAACTTATGTTAGCAACCTAATTTTATTTCTATCAAAATAACTATAACAATCCAATATTCACGGGAATTTTTCATATGTCAAAATTAATAAAAAACTATTTAATCAAAATATGAAAATTTTAAAAATAATTTTTTCCTATACAAATAATTTTCATTTTAATTAACTTAACAAGTATAAAATATAACCATCACTTAAAAAACTAATTAATCAAACTATAACAATTCTATTCTTATATTTATTAATGGACACTATAATATTAATCCTATTCTCAAACTATAACAATCAAAATATAACAAACTATAATATTTCAAAAAAAAAAATTACTTACCTGAAGCACTAAGAAACTGTAGAGACGGAGGAAGACAGAGGAAGGTAAAACGTCGGGGAAGTCACTCAGGAATCGCCAAAGAATAGCCATAATAGTCGAAGAACAGTTGAAACCACAAAGACAGAGGAAAACGGAGGAAGGCATCGGTCGGAGAAGACAAAGATGAACCGAAAAGACCTGAAGCCGCAGAAGACAGAGGCAGAGGAAGGCGTCGACGAATCGCAGAGACCTGAAGTCGGAGAAGACGAAGGCAGAGGAAGGCGCTAGCCAGAGAAATAAAATCGGGGAACAACAAGGGAGGTGGTGGCCAGAGGAAAGTCGGGGGAGGAGGTGGTGGAAAAATCTGGGGAAGGAAGGCGAAATAATGGAGGGAAAGCAGGGGAAGAAAGGCGGCGGGTTAGAGAAGGAAGGCATCGAGTTAGGGTTTATGGGAAAATCTAGTGTTTTAAAGAAGACGACATGTTTAGCGACGGACGTCTGTCCGTCGCTAAACCGATGAATCATCAAAGTTGACGGATTAGCAACGGATTTAGAAAACCGTCGCTACCCAAGGACTAGAGCTTGATTAGTGACGGGCGTAGAGAAGTCCCTAGCTAATCAAGAATATTTTCGCAGCTTTAGCAAGCTAATAATTTTTTAGGCAGGCAAATCCATGCCTAAAATAGCAACGGATTAGCAAAGGATATTTCGTCACTAACCCAGTTGGATGTTTGGCGCCATATATTTCACGATTATTGGCGACGACTACTCAATAAGTCCCAAAAAATTTCGCTATTTGTGCTTTTTGTCACGGAAATTAAATCCGTCGCAAAATTCCGTCAAAAAATGTTGATTTCTAGTTGTGATTTATCCAGTCTTCTTAGATATTTTCTCCATTTGAAGCTTGAAATGAGAGCATTTTCATTGATTCTATTTCGTATGGTACGAGCAACCACTATCGACGAACCATCTATCTTTAACTCTCATTTCAACCTACAATTAAGAGATTATGTTTTTGGAACCCATCGGATCTTGGCTTTTCTGGGTTTACAAACATTTATCTTATCATGGAAAACTGCAACATTACAATTTTACTAGAAGAAGTAATGAGCTCATAATATGAGGGGTCATTGATATCTCTAACCACATGGGGTTTAGCTATATAAGATCTATGCATTTTGTCTCTAAGAGCTTGTTTTTTCTTACAATCTATATCAAAGTGTCTATTATTTCCACAGAAAGAGCACCAATGATAGTACCTAACATGATCATATTTGCCTTCACCTAGTCTATATGGCGCTTTATTTTCTAGCATACCTTGCTTACCTTCTTGAGTCTGAGTCTGCTTCACATAGATTTTGTGAGCTTTTTCACCATGGAACCACTTTTGGGTTTCCTTTGGCTCATTTGCAAGTAATTTGATCTCACCTTCCAGAAATTCATTCTTGCTTTTGCAAGATTGAAGCGCTTTGTCTAGGGAGTTAATCTTTTCAGTTGATACCCTAGTAAGTGAATCATTGGAACTAGATGAGGTATCGCTTTTGTGGCTATATCCCAAACCAGGTCTCGCTTTGACAAAGGCCATTTGATTAACAGTCATTTCATTGATATACTTGGTTAATTTGTTAAACTTATCCACAATAAGATTTAGATTGTTGTTTATTGTGGTTTGGGATATGCTCGTTGACCATTTTTCTTACATATTTCACAGGATTTAGTAACAAGAGTCATATCCTTAGAATATAGTTGTTCAGACAATTCTAAGGTTTCAAGACGAAGTTCACTATTTTCCTCTACATACTCATTGGCATGATTCTCAAGGGTTTCATTTTCTGCAATGAGACATTTAATCATAAAGATTAGATCATCTTTAGAGAGTAATTCAATCTTGATAGAGAATACATGAATGAGTTCATCATTGTTTAAATCCTTGGTAGCCATGAGACACTTACCTTGTTGGGTTTCTCCAAGGTCTACCTCATCACGTGATTCTCCCCAGAAAGTGAAGAAGGCATTGTTGGGATCACTTGTACTCGTTGAGACTCTTGGGATAGGGCATGCTTTATCAAGGTGGACTTTTTCTTAATAGTTATAACAGACATAGCCCTTCGAATCCCGTTTTGGTGGAGCTACATTCTTGAATGATTACTTGTTCTTCTTGAATCGCTTGACCATCTTGGTTATCGTAGCTACTTCAAGGTCATCATCTTGATCGTTGGATTCCTTATTCTCTATAATCTTGAGAACTTTGGTCATCTTTAGCGCAGTGCCCTTTGATTATCTAGAAGCCTTATCCCTTTATTTGTCTTGATCTTCTTGGATTTTAAACTTCCAAGATAAAACAGTTATTGGCAATCCTTGTTTCCTTGGTCATCAACATTATGCACTTGGTTGTCTTGAGCTTGTGGTTTACTTCATGGATGAATGCCAAGGAGATTTCCTGATATTCCACTTTGACTCCAGTTCAAGACTTCTTGTCAACCAAGACTTGGAATCTTGAGTGGTAATCTGAAACAGATTCAAAATCGCCCATTTTGAAGGCATGAAACTCTCACTAAATTTGAACTTTGGATTGTTTGCCCTATCGTCGCTGCTTCTATGCATAGACAAATTGGATTTCCACATTTCTTTAGTTGTTGGAATGCTTATCACCTTGTCCACGCCATGTCTAGTGAGAGAGTTAAGAATCAACTGCCTAGCCTTTGAATTCTTCTCCATGATGGTGTAGTAATCTGCGTCCCATTTGTCATCAGTGAGATCCTTCGAAATAGTACCATCACCATGCTCAATCACTCACCAGCACTGGTAATCATTATATTGAATGTAATTCGTGGTCATAGTGATCCACCACTCAAGCTCGTACGTAAGAGAACATGGGTCTTGTTGAGGAAGATTCTAAGCATGAAGTTTCATTGTTCTTGTCGTTGGTCATCTTCGTTTTGTGTGAGAGACTTGATTCCTGCTCTGATGTCAATTGTATGAATGATCTCTTTCTATAGGAACTACATTCAGCAAGACTAGTTCTATAAGTGGAAGAAAGAGATTGAATAAGCACACAACCTTTCACACAATGATAGTGAGAGCCTTTGGTCGGCGAGACCTAGGAGAAAACTCACTATCTTCTCTAATATTTCCTTTAGACTATACACTAAGGTCGTAGCTTTTCACACTCACTACCTCCTAACACACTCTTAGGTATGTCTTGTCTATAAATCTCTCGAAATATAAAGAGAAGAACACGTTAGAACAACGTTTCTTACATAGCTAAGAGAGAGAGAGAATTTCATGTTCATCTACTCAACTCCTCTCGTAATTTATAGACAGCTCTCATCTAGCTCGTCAGCGCATACTTATTTCCAACTTTCAAGATTCCCTTTCATGATTCTCTAACTGTCTCTGCAAGTTGCAAGTATACATTTCCTGGAGCACCATGTGTATGGACAACAATCATCCTCTACCTTCTAGAGACTTCCGTCTTATAATCACTTGCGTCACTTGCAATATCTTTCCAATCGCGCCTCTCAGAATGTCTACTCGCTTCAGCCTTAAGCTAGATACACACGTTTTAACTCTAATTCTTATGTTCAGCTCCCTTGAACCTAAAACATGCTAAACTCATAGAAATGGTTAAATAACTTAGTTTATCTTCATAAAAACTAAAAGAACATGGGCAAAAACTATAACGAGTGACCTCCTTACTTCCCTTAACCTAACAAACGTATTATATGCCTTCTCCGTTCACTTATTACCGTAGCTTGACGTCCTTAATTCCCTTAACCCAGCAAACGTATTATATGCCTTCTCCTTTCACTTATTACCATAGCTTGACATTGGTAAATCACACAGATAGTTGTGCTTCACTGCTTTGTCCTTCTTGATTGTGTTATAAGCTTGACTTTTACCCATGGGTCAGGGATGTAGGGATGGCAATGGGCAGGGATCCCCGCTTCCCCGTGGGGAATCCCCGTGACGGGGGTGGGGATGGGGAATTTAAATGGGAACGGGGACGGGTATGGGTGAAACATAAAATCCCCGCATGGGGATGGGGATGGGGTGGGGAATGGTGTCCCCGCCCCGTCCCCCGCCCCGACCCCGACCCCGTGGGGAATCCCCGACAGGTGTTGATTAGTTCATAAGACTTCATATGTCGATGTGGTTTTTCATTTGTCTTAATTTATTTGATTGTCTTGTTTTGTCGGTTATTTAATTACTAATTGATTACGAATTAAAAACCTTCATTGTTTAATTTAGTTTCTTTTATATTTAGATACACATATAGAAAATAAAATTGAAAATTCAAATAAGATAACGGGGATGGGGAATCCCCGATGGGGATGGGGACCCGGCGGGGACGGGGATGGGGATTGAAATTATAAACGGGGATGGGGACAGGGATAGTAGTCCCCGCCCTGAACCCTCCCCGTTGCCATCCCTAGGGGTGTCTGTTGGAACGACGTCATCTGGTTTCGATCCTCTTCGACTGATGCTGAAGAGCCTAGTAGGCTCGATTCTTCAATTTGAAGAGGATGACATGCAACGCTTGGGTTTTGGCGATTTTATCTGTCACTAACATATCATCCTTGTTTTCGAGGTCGACCTTCCTCATAGAGAGCCACCACCTGCTCATGCTATAATGATACAATAGGACGACAATTTGTGGATCGGCACACCATCATCATCAACTTTCTCCTAGTTCTTCACAAACTCCCCTTCACTATTCAATTTTTATATTTAAAATAATTCAAATAACTTTTCCACCTCGTTAATTGAATGACATGTCATTCAAATAATTAGGATAATAATTTATTGAAAATAAGATAGTTGGATTTAAAAGATTTAAATTTCAGATTTTTTTAAATTATAAAAAAATGGATAACTTTAATTAATTTTTTTAGAATTTAGGTAAGGAAAAAGAAATATTCTCATTGAAAATATATAGGAGAAATATTCTCATTGAAAATATATAGGAGAAATCTCCTATATATAATAAACTTGATCTGAAAGATAAGTAAGAAAGTCTATCTTAAATGTCGTAAGAGTAACAAAGTAACCCGTGAGAGATCGACAAGTTATGGAGCAACCGGCCCAGTCACATCAAAAAATGTCGTAAGAGTGAAAGAGCTTGATCGAGCAAGCAACAACCCTTGACTGTGATTCCGCTTGATGTAGTGCAGAAGATGAATCCCGACATGCTAGTGATCCATCATGGGCTTCTGCATAACTTTAAATAAAATGTGCACATATAGCACAATTCGGGCTGCATAATCGTGAGACAAATTAGACGCCCGACCAGAGATGATAGCCCTCAGGATCTGGATGAGGATCAGTCGTGGACTTCCCAAGTTCGTGATTCTGAGGTAAGGTCCTAATAGGCCTGCTTCTGCCAAAATTTCCAATGCATACTTGCTTTGAGATAAAACGAGACCATCGTGCATATGAGCGATTTCTATTCTGAGAAAATATCCAGCGTGCCCAGATCCTTCATATGAAAACAACCAGACAGATATGCCTTGATTTTTGTGATAGTGGAGATAGAGTCACCTGCAATAATCAAATCATCAACGTACACAAGAAAGCAAATGACATGATTAGCCGCGCGAAGTGTAAACAGGTAGTAATCGGCATACGACTTTGTGAAACTGAACTGAGCAAGTGCAGAGGTGAGTTTTGCGCAGCTTGCAGACTTTGCCGGACTCGATTTCGACACCTGAAGACAGATTCATATACACTTCCTCGTCGAGGTCACCGTGGATAAAGTCACTTTGGACATCCATTTGATGGAGAGACCAGCCCTTGATCACATCGACGGATAAGAAAACGTGCACGTCTGTCATTTTGGCAATGGGAGAAAACATCTTTTTATAGTCAATTCCCTCTACTTGGCGATTGCAAAGGACAACAAGAGGTTCTTTGTATCGTTCAATGGACTAGTCTGATTTTAGTTTGGTGCGATAAACCCGCTTCCAACCGATTGGCTTAGTATTTGGTGGGAGAGATGATACTTCCCAAGTACAATTTTTATGAAGAGCTTTAAGTTTGGCTGCCATGGAGTCACGTCATTCTGGCATCTTAACGTCTTGGGAAAACCGAGTGGGATTAGAGACCGTTGTGACGGCCGCAACAAACTTCACACTGGCACTAGACATTTTGGAGTAATTGACATAATTAGTAATAGGGTAAGGACTACCTGAGACGGTTGTTATGCGAGTCGGTGATCTTGATGGGGGTTATAGAGAAGCGAATAACCACAATGGTAGCCTTGAAGATGCACGGATTGCTTAATGTGTCTGACAATGTGGCGCAAATTAGTGTGCACAGGCTGATCGGACTCCTATGGCACTATCAGAGGCGAGGAAGCAGGACCCGCAACTGGAGATGAATTGGGCAGTGGAGTCGACTCAGAAACTGATAAAGGAGAAGAAACCGGGCTAGAAGACTGGGAGGTACAGGCGGTGTAGAAGCCATTTGAGGGCACTGTTGCCGAAATTCGGCGAAATTGACTAGATCCTCTTAACGAGGGAATGATGATCATCAAACAACACTGATGGCGGACGGACACCCGGGTCGGAAAAAGGGAAAAGGCCTCTGAAAACAAAACGTCTTGGGAGCCAAAAATACGCATCGTCTCAAGATCGAAGACCCGCCAGCCCTTGTTGTCAAGAGGGTCGTCCAAAAAGACGTAGTGTCTGCTTCGGGCGGTGAATTTGTTCGGATTTCTAGGTCAAACCGACGCATAACACAAGCAACTGAATACCTTAATATGATCATAAAACGGATCCTTAGAGAAAAGTACCTCATAAGGTGTCTTTCCATTATGCACAGAACATGGAGTCTAGTTGATCAAATATGTCATCATGAGGACACACTCACCCCAAAAACAAAGGGGTAATGATGCCTGGAAACGAAGAGCATGGGCCACATTCAGGATATGATGGTGCTTGCGCTCGGCATGTTCATTCTATTGTGGAGTGCAACACAAGACATCTCTAGCATTATGTCGGTAGAAGCAAAGAACGGCTTGAGATTGAAGAATTTTGTACCTTTGTCGGTGCGGAAACGTTTGACAGCCCGATCAAACTGTTTTCTAGCAAAGGCACAGCAGCACATAACGAACTGCGTGACCTTGGTTTTAGAAGACAAGAGATGAACCCACACACATCTGGAGCAATCATCAAGAAGAGTAAGAAAGTAACGAGCCCCGCAATGAGTAGGTGTGTTGTACGGGCCCCACACATCAGCATGAAAGTTCAAAGGGAAAATCTGCTTTATTATTGCTAATGGAAAAACAACTTCGAGTAATTTTTGCTTCTAAACAAACTGAGCAAGGCTCTTGTAAAGTAGTCCTAGACATTGAAATACTAGGTAAAGAAAAAAAAATAGACTTGTAAGTTGCATGCCCAAGTCGTCGATACCATAAATACAAAGAGATGTGACACACCGCCGAGTACTTTGGTGATGTCGAAGACACGACTTGCAGCAAAAAAAAACACCCCCTTGCTCACCGGCTCCAATCATCGTCCTCGAAAGAAGCTATTGTATTACACGAAGCCGTTGAGTAAGTGTCATGATACAATTTTTCTCAATCACTAGTTGGTATTAAATTGCATTGAAAACGAGGCACAAAAAGAAAGATGGGTTATGGGCAGAACGCCCCCAAAGATCATAGTCCTAGTTCTGACGGCGGTTGAAACCGAACTGACGGGTAGAATGATGGATAATGGATAGGTGTGAGTTAGATTTCTCAACAAGGACGCGTTCCTAATCATATGAAAGGAAGCGCTCAAATCAAGAATTCATTGGCCCATGAAATCACCTTGATGCTTATTAGCAAGTTGAGAGTTCTTAAACAAGGAAACAAGGTGATTCCATTGTGTGTCAGTGAGAGCAGGCGTTAAAGTAGCACGGTCCTAGTCAGTTTGCTGGAAAGACGAGGTCTACGCCATCGATTGTTAGGCAGCAATGGTCTGTCTGTGACCAGAGGATGATGATAATGAACCACAACCTTTACCTTTGTTCGAATTTTGGGCAGAGCGGCGTTCACCCCACCAATCAAGATAGCCTATGAGTTTGAAACAACCGGAGACCTAGTGACCCCTCTTCCCGCAGTGTGTGCACACCGGACATTGATCCTAATTGGTCGTCGCCCTGATTTTGGTGCAGATGACGGTGTGTTTTTACTAGCAGTCAGAGCAACACCATCAATCCGTAATGTGTGTTGCAAGTTGAGAACATGATGTCGTTCAGCGTTCTTCCTGAATAGAAAGGGAATAGACACGGTTCAAAGACAATAGTGAGTCATGCAAAAGCAACTGGGATCGTAAATGGTTAAAAACGTCACTTTAAAGATCCATAAGGAATTGATGAACCCTCTCATCATCTCGTTCCTGCATAATTGTGTTGAGGGTAGGGCAAGACGAGTTACTGCAACAACATTGAAGAGGAGGCAAATATGTTTGAAGTTCATCTCACAATGTTTGAAGGTCTCCGAAGTAATCAGCGACAGATTTTCTTCCTGCTCACACCGAGCCAGATCTGCACAAAGTTGATGAATGCGCGAGGCGTTTCCAATAGAGAAACGCTAACACATTTCGCCCCAAAGAGAAGGAACAAAATCCGAGTAAATAATGGAGGACCGTATAGATGGATTGACGGACTGCAGAATCCAAGCGATCATCATAAAATTGATACTGTCCCAGTCCTCAAAGTCGTCCGAATCAGCGGCAAGTTGTAGGATTGAGCCGTTGAGGAACCCAAGCTTACGGTTTGCGCGAAAAACATTGCATAGGTCCTTCTCTCACTCTCTAAAGTTGTTACCTTTGAAGGTAACCGAACTGATTTTCATCCCCGGATGATCGGTGGGATGAAGATAATAAGGCGATTTGGAAGGCATAGTCGCCGATTTGTGAATAACATTGTCTTTTCGTGATGCATGGTGTAGATTTGGGAGGGTAAAAAAATTGTGTTTTAAGGATCGCAATGTTTAGGCTGTGATACCATGTAGAATTTGTGTAAGTAAAAAGAATTATTCTCATTAAAAATATATCATATCTCCTATATAACAAACTTGATTCTGGAAAATAAACTAGAAAATCTATCTTAAACTAATCATACAATATCAGTTAACATAAATAAAGTAAAATAATATTTATAAAATATCTATTATAACTATAATCTTCAACATGTTATCACTATAGTCTTCAATATCTCTAATAATTTTACCTGCAAAGTTTTGAGCAGGTGGAATAGATTATATAATCCCAACTTTTGTACCAGCCGGAGATGACGTCATGATCTCTACTACTCTCTCACTCTCTCCGTCTCTTTCTATCTTCTCACTTTCATTTTTCGGTATCCCAATTTAATCTTCCCACTTTCCATTTTTAAAAAATAATTCTCAATCACTTTATTAATTTCAATACACTTTTATTCTATTCAATACAAATTATCTTCTCTCAGTATCACTTTATTTCATTTGATATTCAATTATTACTCTTTCTCTCTATCTCTTTCCTTCACAATTATTACTCTTCACTTTTTTCTTTAAAAATCGTGTTATTGATCAAATGAAAAAATAAAAAAGAAATGGAGGAAATAATTGAAGTCGAAACACACATAAAACTAGTACTCCCTCCGTCCCTTTATATAGTTCCCCTTTGATGTTTTCTAGGTAATTTAAGGAATTGTGAAGAAGAAATTAAATAGGAGAGAGAAAAGTGAAAATTATAATGATTAGAGGAGAGAGATAGAGAGAAGAAAAAAAAAAGGATAATTTAATGAAGAGATATGGTGTGTAAAAATTTGTTGGGATATGTAAAAGTGTATTGGAAAAGTAAATTTTGGGTTTAAAAATTTTCTAAAAATGGCAAATGGGACTTATATTTTGGGACGTCAGATTAGGAAAGTGGAATCTTAATAAAGGGACGGAGGGAGTAGTAGAAGTTTAGTTTTGCTGCCCAACTCACTGACAGATGAAGCTGGTGATGTCACGGTAGGTAGCAGGGTCACCAAAAGTTTAAAGTTGGTTCAGTTTCATTAGACGTTGAAAAGCTAATCACCCACAACATCATCAAAAGTACTTCTTAATTGCCATAAGGATAATTATCAATGTTTTCACTACTAAAAAATAGGAGATTAGCGTCGAAATTTTTCGACGCTAATCTCCTATATTTCGACGCTAAAACCGTTAGCGTCGAAATTTCGACGCTAACGGTTTGTCAGTAATACCCCTGTCGCAAATCAAATTTTGCGTCGAATTTTTTTTTTCCGACGCAATTAGCGTCGAAAACTTTGTCGCTAAATCGCATTCCATACCCAGCTGACTTGCGTCGAATTAGCGACGAAATAGCGTCGAAATTCAAAATCCGAATTAGCATGCAAATTTTCGACGCTAATTGACAAATTTCGTCGCTAATTATCAAGCACCATTTCGACGCTAATTGATCCATTTCGACGCTAATCTACCCATTTTGTCGCTAATTATTGACGAAACAATTATAATTCGAGCATTGAGCGAGCAATATTTCGACGCTAATTTACACATTTTGTCGCTATTTTTAGGATTTTTTTACAAATTCAGATTTATATATATTTATTTTCCTGTTAAACCTATTTAATACCGAAAAGATGTAGACGTTATAAAAGTGAATAGTAATTAAGGAATAGTTGTTCGAATAAAAAACATAATCCCACAAGTAATTGTTTCAAGTAACAAACAAGTAATTGTTTCAAGTAACAAACAAGTAATTGTTTCGAGTAACCAACAAGTTCGAACCATATCTATCACTTGTCACTCTGATCTGGAACGTTATGGTCCTCATTCTGATCTCTTGGATGATGCTCGGGGGGCAATGTGGACATCAATTGCGCTATGTGCCCCTGAAGTGTAGCCTGGACTCTAGCTTGGGCCTCCGCTTGCATTTCATAGCGGGATTGGAACTCTCTCATATGCTCCTGCATCGTCGCCCTCGTCGTCTGCACCTCCGACTGATCCTCCGCCTGCACCTCCGCCCTCATCTGCTCCTTAATCTCCTTAAGGCGCTCGTCCATGCTTGTTTGTCCTTCTTGCTCTTGTGAGTGGCTGGTGGAGGCACGACGTTACTAAACTTGTTGAAGAGATGATGATGAAGACGTTGTGCCTATCCCGTAAATACGGTGCCCCTTCACTCCATCCAGAGACAAGAACAACTCGTTATCGTCTAAAGCTACTGCTGTTGAGCTACCCTCGACCTCGCCAGTGCGTTGAGACTGTTCAGCAAGAGCACGCTCAGCCTGAAATCGATCCTGCAATTCAAGAAATGCACATTGAATAAATGTACATTAAATATTTTTTAAAAATTGGACAGCACTTCCCCTATATTACGAACATTACCCATTTTTCAACAGTGACCTGCAAACCTGTAAACGCTACCCACCATTCATAACATTTATCACATACACAAAATGCCCAAATGCAACACACAAACACAATAGAAATGTCTTTCCTTCAAGGAAATCAAAACCAATATAAATTAGAATTGACTTACATGAACATCTTTGGATTTCTGGTCAATGAAATGAGAGTGATCGTCTTTCTTCATGTGCATGCTCACATGAAGCTCAGGGAGAGTCGGCTCCCGTCCAAGCTCCTTAGCCTATCGCAAAAAACAATTGATTACTAATAAAACTTAAGAGATTCTATGTAAGAATATTTTTAAATCATACTAAAACTTTTTTGAGCTTAAAAGCAGACCGAGACCCTCCAGTATGCTTCACTGGACCATCATGTCCTGTTGGAGCGCTTCGTCTATTTGCACGGTAGGTGATTGACAGCTGTTGCGCTTCTGGTGTTGCCCATTGTCTCTGCTAGGCTTGCCAAATCGCATCGGGAACGGTCGCACATTTCTTGTTATTTTTCTTCATTTTAGTTAATGTGTCCGAATACCGTATAGCAGCATGCTTTTCGAAGACGCTTCTGATGAATTGTTCACCATAGCACTGGTCCCACCAAAAGTATTTCTGAACAAAGTAAACAAACAAGTTTGAATAACAAGACATTAATATAATAGAAAATATGATAATTACCTTCAGTTCCTCAAAGTAGAAACCAATCTGGTCGTGACTAAGACCCTTCCATTGGTGGCCTTCGAGATACCACCGTTGCCTGAATATCCGAAGCATATGCCTCGATACCGTCCCAGAATCATGAAGCCGGTTTCTGTGTGCATTAAAAACTATAAGTCGGCTCAAATAATTAATTAATGTTAAATAAGATTACACATTGACGTACCCCTGAGGATAAATATGCGTCCTCTCGGATGGAACTCGAGAACGTGGCTCCTCATGAACAGATACGTCGGTGACAGGGGTTTGTGTACCTTCCCCTGCTTTTTGCGTTAACCTCTTCTACAGGTTCGTCGGTGACAGGGGTCTGTCTACCCCTACCTCTATTGCTGGGTTGTCCTCTCATCTGTAATTTTACAATAACGCATAAAAAATAACATATAATTCATTGTCATAATTTAAAGATGGTGTAATATAAATTTCTTCATCAACATTCAAAAATAACAACGCATAATCTAATGTTCATTACAACAATACTAGCTACTCATCATCTTAGCTATTTATTCATAATTTGAATCAGAATCATCTTCTTCTTCTGAAGAAGATGGAATGCCATCTCCTAATATTCTATTATACATCCAACTACGATCAAAGCTCATTTTTCGAATTGTTTTATTATCCCTTAACCTGTATATAACTATAGAGATTATATTAATGGACCAATAAATTCAATAAATAACTCATATAAACAAATTCGCAAATTCCTATAATCGACAAATTTGCAAATTCACAAATTCAATTTATTTTCCAAATTCCGAAATTCAACCAATCGCGATTGATTCTACAAATTCACATTTCCACCAATTTCACATATCGACAAATTCGTAAGTTCACAAATTCAATTTATTTTCCAAATTCCCAAATTCAACCAATCACAATTGATTCTACAAATTCACATTTTCACCAATTTCACAAATCGACAAATTCGTAAGTTCACAACTTCACACAACATTCTCAAAACATTCCCAAATTCACAATTTCTCAAATCAACCCTAATAATTCATATAACATCAATTCACTCCAAATCATAGTCAAAATCAAGATGCAAGAGTACTATGACGTTGTAGAAAGCTAGGAGGAGACTAATTTGAGCATAAAGCTTCGAATCTAACTAATTCCATCAAAACCTAGTTATCAAAATTTTCCCCCAATTTGTATTTAACAAGCAAGAAAGGAGGAACAAGAAAGGAGGAGGACGTACCCCTGAAGTCGCCCCTTTGTTTCCGCCCTAGCTCGCGCGCCGCCTCTTTGTTTCTGCCGTCGCCGAATTGCCTCGCCTCTCTACCTCAAGTCTGTCTACTGTGAACTGGGAAGACGAGCGTTTTGCGATTTATGTTTTTAGATAACAATAATTATTCGGGTATTTATAAGTATTAGTTTGGTTGATTCATCTTTGTCCTATCCTTCAGTTGGGTCTGATAGTAATCTGGATATGATTGTGGTAGCATAAAGCTCAAGCATACAATCCACAGAATCCAAAATCTATCTTTTCTGATTTTAGTTTCTATCTTTCATTTGTGCGATTTCATTTCTTCATTTCCACTTATGCCTTTATCTGAATTTTGTTGAGATGGAGCGGTTCCATTTTAAGAGTACAGATTATTAAAGAAAAACTAGAATGTATTGATTATACTACCGATTCAAAAAAAAAATGGTAAAAATATACTCCTACCTATTTATGATATGATCATAAAGAGCCTATTCGGTATGGACAACTTTCTCGGTGCGGATTGGTAAGCTTTTAAAGGTGAGTGTGGTGCGGTGTCTTTTGTTAACTCACATTATATATCAAAGAAGTGCACTATATGTAGTCTCTTTCCTTGACTCATTGGAGCTACTTCGTTGATCACCATACTGCCATCAATGATTGACCGTCGGCTAGTCATTGGTCGATAATGATTTGTAGTGCACCACATCTATTGATACACCAAATTTTATATGAAAGTTGCACAAGTTACACAATGCACCGCAAAATGATTAAAAATTACATCTTGTTACAATACGCAATTATTCTCTTCTCATTCTCTCTCCTTCCTAATTGTTACCCTCTTTCTTTTCTTAACTTTTGAACATTCCATTTATATAGTACAAGTAAAAAGTGTACATACATATATAGTGAATCCCAACATATCTTTCTTTATATTCGAGTGCACTTTTTGTAGTTGAACTACACTAAGAGTTTTTTCCTAGAGTGTTAAAGTGGTTTTTATACGGTGTTATCTTAACTTGATTGATGCAGAAAAGTCTGTACATGCATATGATGATTAAGAAAAGGAAGAAATTGATATAGGAATGCTTGTGTCAGGATTTGCGCAAGTTTGGCGTTCGGTGTCAGTATGAAGCCCATAATATGATGTGTACTATGGCATGAAATCGGTAATTTAATTTGTTTATGGCACGAAAACAGCATTAATATTTCAGCAATTTCTTTTGGATAATTTTTGCATTAGGGTTTCCTTTCAGACTTTCAGTATTTACAGACTTTTTCTAGACAGTGATTGTCTTCATCTTTTACCTAATAATCAAAAGCAAGAGCTCATCTCATGCTGGTGGAGATGGTACAAGTTTGTCGGTTACAAAGTTGTTTATCGTTCTTGGTTTAGCGATTGAAATTCCTTCATGATTCCGACTTTGTCAGGTGGTCTCAAAGCATGCCTTCTTTTGTTTTTTTTCGTAGCTTGAACAGTCATTGGAGATCAACCAATAACCAGAGTAGATCTTGAGGGTATTATCTCGACTCTTACCACGGCCTTGACTGCTTTGAGAGAGCAGATGGCAGCTTTTGACAAACCAGAAGAATAACGCCACAATAATCAGAACCAGCAAAGAGACGGGGGAGAGGAATAGAATAGACGTCCACGTGTTGGAGTCAATCAGGCTGGAGATAGTTCTAGTTATGAGGAATAAGCGATCTTGGAGGAAGATCGGGATTAGAACAATCAACAGAACCACCAAGATTACAAAACATAGGCAGATATCCCTTTGTTCTATGGGAATATGGGAGTTGAGGAATTTTTGGATTGGCAGATTGACGTTGACAGATATTTTGACGTCATGGGAGTGCATGAAAGCAAGCAGGTTACGATGGTAGCGATTCGGTTGAAGAGTACCATAGCAGTATGGTGGGATAAGCTTGTTGTGCAAAGGTAACGCCAGAAAAAGGGGGCATTTAGAAGTTGGAGACGTATGAAACAATTGATGTTAGAGTGTTTCTTACCGGGAAACTATGAGAAAATCCTATACAAGATGTTTATTGATTGCATTCAGCGAATAAGGAGCGTAACCGAGTATACAACTGAAGTCATGCATTTTTCTGAGCAAAACGAGTTAGGGAAAATGGAAGGTCATGAGGTAACTCATTATAGGGGAGAAGATGGGTTTACAAACTGTATATATGGACCGTGACAAAAGCATCCACACTGGCTTTTAAGGCGAAATTGATGGAGAAATCCCCTAGAAATTTCTCAACTTGTCACAAGTTTACGTTGTGCGACAATTATTAAATAGTGGATAAGGAAAAGAGTGTAGTTGCAAAAGTTTCGAATCCTTTGACTAAGGGGACAGGTGGTGCTAGCAGTTCCGCTACGAATAGAACACTGACCCAGAAGCCAAATAATCCCTACACGAAGTCATCTGGTGATAAGTGTTATCATTGTGGTGCGCAAGGTCATAGGTTCAACGTTTGTCCTTCAAGGAGGATAGCCGTCATTCTGAACGAAGAGGAGGATGAAGCAGTAGAGGGCAATGAGTATGAAGGAGTCAAGTTTGCTGCAAACGAATCTAAAGAGAAGGTAAACTCTATGCTCCAAAGGATTTTGTTGTCTTTCAAGGAGGAAGGACAGTGAACGAATCTATTTCGAACACACTATTCCATCAAGAATAAGGTGTGTAATATGATTATGGATAATGGAAGTGATGAGAATCTGGTTTCCCAGAAGCTAATAGAGTATTTGAAATTGAAGATAAATTCTCGTGAGAAACCTACACCTTAGGCTGGGTGAGTTAGGGTTCCTAGGTTAGGGTATCACAAACATCCAAGGTACCTACCTCTATTGGAAAACATTATAAGGAAGAAAATGTGTGTGACGTTTGGATATGGATGTGTGTCATGTTTTGATTAGGTGTCCTTTGCAGTATGATAATAATATCACATACAAGGTTAGAAACAACGTGATGTTATTTATTTGGGGAACACATAAATTACTATGGCTCCAGGTTTGAGTTATGATAAACTCTTAAGAAACGAGAAGTCTAATTTCCTTGTTATGGCACAGAGTGTGAAGGAACTGGACGAATACTTTTAATGTGGTTAACATTTATGAGTATCATGAGGATGCGGTTCTTCTGATGAGAACTCGGGGTCGAGTTTTTCGGCGAGGAGACTGATATGGGAATGCTTGCAGCAAGAATGGAAGCCGAAATCGAGTTGCGGATAAATATGGCAGGATTTGCGCAATTTTCGCGTTCGGTGCCAGAATGACGCCCATAATATGTTTTCCGGAAGGGAATCGTCTACTTTTTACAAGTCATAGATATGGTTTGAACTATAAGTTGAAATCGGCAATATAATTTGTTTAGTGCCCGGAACAGCGTTTTAATATTTTCAACACTTTTTGTTATAGTTGTGTTTTGTATAATGCACTAGGATTTCCTTTCAGCATTTATTGACTTATTGTAGGCAGAAGCCGTTTTCATCTTTACCTAATAATCAAAACCGAGATTTATTCTCGTTCTGGTTGATTCCAATGTTCTATTGCACATGTTTATCGCTTGCAAACTTGTTTATCGTTCTTGGTCTAGCGCTTGTTATTCCTTCGTGATTCCGACTGCATCACGTGGTATTTTCGGCAATTTAATTTGTGATTTCGACTGCGTTAGAAAATCTAATAATTAGATGAGAGAGAGAAAATGTGAAAATTATAATAATGAAAGGAGAGATAGAGATAAATAAAAGAGAGTAAAATAAAATTATAATGAATTTAACAATGGAAAGGAAGATACATTTTAGGGGACAGAAGAAATAGAAATATGGCTGAAATTATGAGACGTGTAGAGAATTTTATAGTATCTTTTTCATGAACCATAAAAGTTAGTAATTCAATTACTCAAAAAATATATATAATCATTAGGCGTCAAAAATAGTTCATGAACTTATTTCTAAATTCACATGCATGATTTAAGTACACCTCATTTTCATCCAAATTGTAAATGGTATTCCAGTCGACTTTTATAATGCAGATAAGGCATGTAAAAAATTGTAACTGATCGTGGAAAGTAAATTATTAGTTTTTTGTCTTGACAAATGCCAAATAATATATTACTTTTGGAACTTTTATTAGTTTAAGAAGAATATCCTTAGCACTTTTATAACGTGGAAATCCAGTCGACTAGATGGATAACACAGTTCTAAGCTAAACTTTCATTGCAGGATTCATCACACAAACCAATCCTCAAATGAAAAATAGTAAAATACCTACGGATAGAAACCAAACAAAGAAGTTATTTTAAAATGTCCACTTTTCCAAAATATTTATCAATCTATTCATTTTCTTAAAAAATTTATCAAATTTTTCACATTTTTTATGTTCAGAATATAGACGTTGTTTGCAACGGTATCTCTATTTTTTAAAAATAAATAATTAAAAAATAAAAATAAAAGTGAACATCCTCTCTCGTCTCATCTCCTCCGCCTCCCCTCTTTCATGAGAAGATCCGCCTCCTCCCTCGCCCGCTTCGCCACCACTTCCCCGACATTCACAAGCAGCGCTACTGAGCCGAACTCCACCCTCACTATTAGCTCCTCCACCGCTACGTGCCCCACTGGCTTCTCATCCCGCGTCTTTGTCGCCCTCTTCCACTAATCTCGTAATTCGGTGGCTCCACCTTCGCCATCTCCCCCTTATGCCTCCAAAATATTGCGCCGCTTCTCCACCGGAAAGCTCTCAGACGGGATTGTTGCGACGCGGCGGGCAAGGATTCTTCTAGCTTTGATACGCATCTCACGATTTGATCTGATTGACGAGAAATTAACGTTCGTAATGTACATGAATTGTCTCATGTGTTTTGGTGTTTGTAAGCTCTCCAAGCGGATCTGGTCATTCATTTTTTTATTTTTTTAAAAAGAAACTCTGTTATAAACAACGTCTCATAATTTTTTTTTCAATTTTTCTAAGCAAAGACGTCATTTTGAGCTGTGTTTCTAATCCAAACTAAAAAAATAAATAATTAGATAAAATCTTTTAAAAAATGGATAGATCGAAATATTTTAAAATAGTGAACATTTTAAAAGAAATAAAAAACTTCCTAAACCATCCCTAAATATCATCGACCGAGTAAAAGTCACAGCTGAGGGCTACACTTGGTCCTTTTCCCGATATGATAATAATATCATGTAACGCTTTTAGATGTCTACGCGGAATCCATTATACATTGAACTATCCAATCGAATTTCACTTTGAGTGGCAATTCGCATCCAAGGCCAACTTTACCTTTTTCCACTTCCTCACTCATTGTATCTAATCACTTGCACCTAAGAGCTAATCGTAATTCTACACATTTTTCATGCATATCCTTAAGGAATAACTATTTATGAATAAATTAGAAATCTAATATTCCATCCATTTCAAAAAAAATATCATTCTAAGATTCATTTTTTGTAATAAAAATATACACTCCAGATATAAATAGTTATAATTAGACAAAATTTTACAAAAGTTAAAAGATAGACTTTTCTTTCCCTATACAACCCTACTAAAATATCATAGAAAATGTAAAAAATAATGTTTAAAGAAATAAAATAGTATTAATGTAATAATTGTTTAAGAATAAATATGAAAAAAACAAGTAAAATTTGATAAAATGGCATATACTTGTATTCACTAAAATTGCCCTAAAATAACATGTATTTATATCCAAAGAGAGTACCATTTTTATTATTAAGATAAGTTTTTTTTTTTCAATAATACCCATGCTAATTACTAATTACACATTATTGATGAAATCAAATTTGACAAAGGCTAAAGTCGCCTTGCCTCGTCAAAGTAATAAATCCAAACTCCCACTAGAGTATAATGGTAGTAAGGGTCGTACCCAAGGGAGCAAGCTTTTTGTTTAAGGTTTTTTATGTGATTAAGAAGTAACCAAAGGGGAGGTTAAAATGGTTTTGTGACGAAAAGAACAATTAAACACACAAACGTTGAGAGAAGTATTAAGATTAAAGGGTTCACTTATCCATTCTAGCAACTTGACTAGGTCGGTGGATCATAGAATCTTAACACCCAATGTTCAAATCAAACCAAAGCAAAATGTCCTACTCTTTGTTCATAATTAGCAACTAGTCCAAATAGTCCTAGAGGCCCTAATCATGCTACAACCACGGAAATAGCTAGATTTAATAGCATATTGCATAAAGCACAAAGATAAGTAGGTTCATGCAATACCATTGACAAATAGTCGGTACTTGACATGAATCTAAGATCTCTACCCTGAAATCAATCACAAATAGTTCATGAGAAAAGGGTTTGCTACAAAAGATTTAGACTCTTCAAATAGAATTATCTAAGCCTAGCAAATTGGAAAACATCAATAAACCTAGTTGATCATTCTAGATAAATCAATATAAAACAATCATGAGTTTAAGCGCAAGAGATCTAAGAACAATTTCTAAGAAAGATAAGAACAAAGGGACAAGAAACTTACCACAATAACCCAAGTCAAGTGCTTAGAATTTCAAAGTGAACTCAAGAGGGCTTAGTTCTCCATTACTTCTTAGCAAAAACAAAGTACAAATGAGAGAGTTTTCTTGAGATTACAAATTGAGAAAATTGGATAATAGAATATCAACCTAAGAACCCCTTAAAACCCTCCTCCCTAAAATGGAGTTTTCTAAACTCCCCCTTTGACCCATTAAGAGCTAGGAGTTACATAAAAATGGTCCAAGTACTAATTTACTCCAAATTGACTATCTAGAGAAAAAGAGTTACAAAAGATGGTCAAAAGGGGATATTCCATCCGGGAGAGTCGCGGGCGCGGCAGGGAGCCGCGACCACGGACGGGTCCTGAGCACATGCGACCGGCACGGTGAGAACCGCGACCGCGCCCGCGGTTTTGCCTTTGTAAGTGTGTTTTCCCTCGGCTTCTAGCGTACTTTGGCGACTTCGCTTCCGACGCCTCGTAAGCTTCATTATGTTGCCCAAGTGAGTGAAAACGCCCCTTTTTGTCGTCTTAGGTGCTCCTTTGGCGCCATCAAGATTGCGCATATCAAGTTCCCCCACACTTAGATCTTGCTTGTCCTCGAGTAAGCTTGAAGGTCTAGGCGAACAGGGGATAACTCAAACTCTTCAACCATGCATCCAAAAATCTCTCTCTAGCACCTGTTTTCAACAAAAACAACAAAGACTCCGACCCTACAAGAGACTACCCAAAAAGACGAAACCAAACATGTTGCACACACCCCCTTCTTTGCCTGTTCTGAATCTTACGCAAGCACATTCGCAATAGATCTAAAAAGTATGTAATGGTTGTCTTAGTCCAAATGATATATGTATGAAAATTATGTTAAATTATACCAAAGACATTTTCTCATCCTAGCATGCATCGTCCAATGATAGACAAATATAAGATCCTAAACCCACATACCAAGCATGCCCTCACGAATTCATGCTCTATCCTTAAATGGCACTTTAAAAACACGCAAACACATCTAAGACTAACCACAGGGCAAGGTGCGAAACAAATCAAGAGACATTCATAAGGCACAAAATCTACTAGCACTTTATTTGTAAATTTTTTGGGGGGACCCGGACGTTTTTTATCCGAACCGGCCCAATTTTTAAAAGACTTTTTCACGTAGCCATCAGAGGATCGAAACCTCAGTGCTGTTTCAACCTCGGATATCGCGTGCTCATCAAGCAAACGTTAGAAGTTTTTTTTCTTTTGTTTATAAGCACTAAACACTACGTCGTGTTCTTTGCATGCTTTTATTTTATTTGTGTTTTTCAATAATGTGACAATTTCCCGTCTCAATCAAGTGTTATGCAAAAACCTCATCACCTAGGGCTTCGAAAAAGACATATAAGCAAGTTCTAAAGCAAACACCCAAAGAAGAGCACTCCTAAGTGACAACACGCCTAAGTAATGAGAATCGGTTCATACATAGTCCTATCAAAGTCTGCATGCTCCAAATAAATGTCCACAGCATAATAAAACACTATCATCAACATAATGCATTTGCAACCTTGAAGAACCAAAACACACTCAAAAGATCCAAAGCATACGCATTCGTATAAGAAACAATCAACAATGCAAATCATGGGGTGCAACAACCGACTCAACAAAACAAAGCAAAAACAAACAAACAGCTAGAAACAACCAAAAACAACCTACCCTACGAATACTAACCTCCCCCCCCCCCCCCCACACTTGTATAGCGCAGTGTCCTCAATGCAGCAAAAGAGAACAAAAAGAAGAGGGAAAGAGGGAAGCAAACGTACCTCACTGATTGGACGGCGGCGGCGGGAATCGGGAGTAGAAATGCTCCCATTGCCCGGTATAGTAGTTGAACCGGGTTTCAACGTACTGTCTCAACCCGGCCTGCTCCTCCTGAATACTCTGAAGCCGCTCGTCAAACCCGGAAACACGGGTCTCCACGTACTGGCGAAAATCCGCCTATCAACGCGGATCCCGGCCATACCCTCGCCGAGCTCGCCAAAATGCGTCTGAAGTCTGCCCATCTGATCGGTAATCTGCCCGAGCTGAGAGAAAAGGCGGTCCTACGGCTCCGCTCCCTGCTGAGTCTGAGTATCCGACGGGCCAGCAGCCGCCGGGGGAGGAACCGGAACCTGAGGGGCCGCGGCACGGGCCGCCTCGAGTCGCGCTAGTGTGCGCTGGCAGGCAGAACTCAGGACCTGGATCCCCGTCGTGTCGTCCGGCGGGAGAAAGAAGGTGTGAGAAGGCCCGTAGACGAAGGCCCGGGGGAGACGGATGTAGGAGTCGCCCGTCTTCCCAAAAGGCCACAGGAACTGGTAGCCCTCGCGAAACCGGTACAGCATGTGGTTGTGGAGCAACCACGCCTCGTCGTACCGGATGCTCCCGCATAGGGGCGGATCATCACACTCAGCCGTATCAAGATGGTCCAGATCCGCCACACTCTCGACTAGGAGGGTGATCATACCCCCCATGGTGATCTTCCCAGTTGGGCGCTCTCGAGCCAAGGCGCACCGCCAAATGAAGAGGGTTGCCCAGTCCGGAGTCAGCTCACACTCCGGGGACATTGCCCATAGAAACTGAAGATCAGCGATAGACACCTTGTTGACCTCCCCCTGGCCACAGAAGCACATGGCGAGCACCTTGTGCGTGAGACAGATCGCGGGGTGGCTGATATAGTAATTGTACGTGTCCCTGTCTACCCCGAAGATCGTCCCTGTGATCGTCTGCCACCAAAGGACGGGGCGGTCCCGAACCGTGTCGGGACCCCAAGAAGGTGAAGGCTCCTTGGTGATCCCCAATGCGTCGCGGACCTCAGCCGCCGTCATCTCGTAGCGAACCCCCTTGTAGGTGAAAGCGATGCGCTCAAGAAGTCCCTCGGGGCATTGGAAAGTCAACGACGCCAAGAACTCGCGAGTCAGATTCTCGTGAGTCTTGGCGTAAAGGTGGACAAACCTCCTGAGACCACCATGAGCGAGAAACGCCTCCGTGAACTCATGCATGCCAAGTTTCTCAAGTGTCCAATGGTGGAAAAACTTGGTGGGCAAGACCTCCTTTCCACTCACAATCTTCACGTACTCAGTCGTGCAGGAGGCCGATCTCGAACGCTTCTGAGTTTTGCTCGTACTCGCCATGACCAAATCCAAACGCAACAACAAATCCAATACCACAAATCCTCAACCCAACACAAGTACAAACCTCCAAACAACCTCATAAACCAACTAGGCAACCTAGGTGGACACCACCAACAAAATTCGAAGCCAAAATACCGTAGAAAAATACCTCACAACGAAGAGCCAACCGTCTCAGAACGATTTCCGCGGGCGCGACAGGTGGGCCGCAGGCGCGGATGCGTCGAATTCGTCGGAGATCCCTCGAAAAACGCAGCAAGACTGGAGGAGGAAACCTCCTAAGCACTGGTCCGGTTGATCTAAGGTAGAATGAGGTTGATTTAAGGGATTTGGAGGGTCGAATTTGGGGATGGAGAAAGTTAGGGTTTGGGGAAAATTCTTGAAGTAGGGGATGAATTTGGGTGATTATGGTGAGGAAATGGAGTAGAGAGGAAGTGTGGATGGTGGATTTGAGTTGGGGATAGAGAAGGATGGGAGATTTGGGGTAGAGAGATGGGATTAGGGTGAGGTGTTGTTGTTGTTGTTCTTGAGAGGAGAAGGGAG
Organism: Phyllobates terribilis; assembly: GCF_046119375.1. Taxonomy (NCBI): domain Eukaryota; kingdom Metazoa; phylum Chordata; class Amphibia; order Anura; family Dendrobatidae; genus Phyllobates; species Phyllobates terribilis. The sequence continues at coordinate 17,703 of NW_027368936.1, read as the reverse complement.
AAAATGGTGTGAGGGAGAGAGTGAATGGCGGCCGCGGACTGAATTGGGAGTATAAGACGCGACTGCGGCAACCGCGGCAGGGGTACCGCGCCCGCGGAAAAGTTTTTGTTGGTCCCATTCTAGAAAAACATCAGGCGCGACCGCGACAGGTGGGCCGCGCCCGCGGAATACCTTCTGGTGGAATTCTTCCGTGGCCTTCATTCTTCAACCTCAACATAGATCTCCCTCCTTCTAGCTTCTTATTTCAACAAAAGACTACAAATACCGGGTTGCCTCCCGACCAGCGCCTTAGTTAACGTCGTGGCACGACGTGGTCCGGAATTCTAGATGTCGGACCCGGGCACCTTGAGAGCCAATTCTTCAACTACCGCATCAGAAAAGTTCTCATGGTAAGGTTTCAACCTTTGACCATTTACCTTGAACACATTGTGCTTGTCCGTGTCGTAAAGCTCCACCGCTCCATGGGGAAAGACACGGGCCACCACATAAGGACCATTCCACCGAGAGCGTAACTTTCCCGGAAAAAGTTGAAGGCGAGAATTGTAAAGAAGGACCTTATCTCCAGCCTTGAAGTCCTTTCTCAACACGTTCTTATCATGCCATGCCTTCGTCTTCTCTTTGTAAATAACAGCATTCTCATACGCTTCTCTTCGAATTTCTTCTAGCTCATGAATTTGGAGCGCCCGGAACTCTCCCACTTCATTCATCTCCATGTTGCACTTCCGGACCGCCCACCAAGCCTTGTGCTCGAGCTCAACGGGAAGGTGACACCCCTTTCCAAAAACCAACCGGTAGGGAGACATGCCAATGGATGTCTTGTAGGCGGTACGGTATGCCCATAAAGCATCATCAAGACGGAGACTCCAATCTTTCCTATTAGGGCCCCCGTCCTCTCAAGAATCCCCTTGATTTGCCTATTAGACACTTCGGCCTGCCCATTGCTTTGCGGATGATAGGCGGTAGAAACTCTATGGGTGACACCGTATTTCTTGAGAAGGGCGATCACCGTCCTATTCACGAAATGAGTTCCTCTATTGATCACGAGAGCCTTCGGGATCCCAAACCGAGAGAAGATGTTCTCCTTCAAAAAACTAGACATCACTTTCGAGTCATCAGTCCTGGTGGCCTTTGCTTCCACCCACTTGGAAACATAGTCCACCGCAAGCAAGATATATATATTCCCAAGAGAGTTAGGAAAAGGTCCCATGAAATCGATCCCCCAAACATCAAAAATCTCGCAAAGATTAATGGTGTTTGCGACATCTCATTTCTACGGGAGATTTTCCCGACTCTCTGACACCGGTCACAAGCTTTTCAAAATGCGTAAGCGTCTCGAAAGATGTGCGGCCAATAAAAACCGGTATCCAATACCTTTCGAGCCGTCTTATTTGGTCCAAAATGACCCCCGCATGCATAAGAATGACAAAAGGAGAGAACCGACTGTACCTCATTATCTGGGAGACACCTTCGGATAACCTTATCAACACAATGCTTCCAAAGGTATGGATCATCCCACACGTAATACTTGGCCTCACTCTTGATCTTGTCTTTTTGCGCTTTGGTGATGTTGGGAGGAAACTCTTCTCGCACCAAGTAATTGACCAAGTGGGCATACCACGGCTTGAGGGAGCGGAGGGAGAGCAGCTCAGGGTCGGATCCGCGACCGCGGCAGGTCGACCGCGCCCGCGATTTTCTCTCTGGTGAAGCATGTCGGGAAAACTCCGAAGATTCGCGACCGCGGCAGGTGGACCGCGGGGCGTAGAGAGATTCGTCCGGGAAATCGCCAAGTGGTCGCAACGTTAACTCTTCATGCTCACGGACGATCCGACTAAGATGGTCGGCCACCGAGTTCTCAACCCCCTTCTTGTCTCTTATCTCGACATCGAACTCGCTCAAGAGCAAAATCCACCGAATGAGTCTTGGCTTGGAATCTTTCTTCGTCATTAGGTAACGAAGCGTTGCGTGGTCGGTGTGAATGATCACCTTCGTGCCCAAAAGGTATTGGCGAAATTTATCAAGGGCGAACACCACGGCGAGGAGCTCTTTCTCGGTAGTCGAGTAATTTCTTTGGGCCCCATTCAATGTCATGGAAGCATAGTAGATCACATGCATAGCTCCTCCAATTTTCTGACCAAGAACCGCCCCTACCGCATAATCACTAGCGTCACACATGATCTCAAACGGAAGAGACCACTAGGGCGCTTTGATGATGGGCGCTTCGGTGAGGTGGGCTTTGAGAGTGTCGAAGGCTCCTTTACACTTATCATTGAACACGAACGCCACTTCCTTCTTTAACAACTCGCACAAGGGGGAGGAAATCTTGGAGAAATCCTTGATGAACCGACGGTAAAAACCTGCATGGCCTAAGAAGGAACGCACTTCACGAACATTAGTAGGATAAGGCAAGGACTGAATCACATCAATCTTTGCCTTATCGACCTCGATACCCTTGGACGATACTATATGACCTAGCACAATACCATGATCAACCATGAAATGACACTTTTCCGAGTTCAAGACCAAATTGGTCTCAACACATCGTTCAAGCACGAGTGTCAATTGGTGAAGGCAAGAGTCAAAACTATCCCCATGTACCGTGAAATCATCCATAAAAACCTCGATAAAGTGCTCAATGTATTCGGAGAAAATACTTACCATACATCGTTGAAACGTCCCGGGTGCGTTACATAACCCGAATGACATCCGGCGGTATGCAAAAGCACCAAATGGGCAAGTAAACGTCGTCTTCTCTTGATCTTCCGGAACTATGGCTACTTGAAAGTAGCCCGAGTATCCATCAAGGAAACAATAGTAAGGCCGTCCGGCAAGCCTCTCGAGCATTTGGTCAATGAAGGGCAAGGGGAAGTGGTCCTTTCGAGTCACCGCGTTCAACTTGCGGTAGTCGATACAAACCCTCCACCCTTTTTGTTCTCGTGTAGGAACCATCTCACCTTTGTCGTTTTCTACCAAGGTGATCCCTCCTTTCTTCGCGACGACTTGTGTAGGGCTAACCCACTTGCTATCCGAGATAGGGAAGATCATATCCGCTTGGAGGAGCTTCAACACCTCCTTCTTCACTACCTCCATCATGGGTGGATTGAGTCGCCGCTGAGGTTGTCTACTAGGCTTGGCTCCGTCTTCTAGGAGAATCCGGTGCATAAAAGTAGAAGGGCTTATTCCCTTGATATCGGCTATAGTCCATCCGAGAGCCGTCACATTCTTCTTGAGCACCTCCACCAACTTCGCCTCTTGAACCCCCATAAGTGTGCTAGAAATGATGACCGGGAGGGTGTCGTTCTCGCCTAGGAAGGCATACTTCAAATGCTCCGGAAGTTGTTGTAGCTCAATCACCGGTGCCTGCACTATAGAAGGAAGAGGTATTTCGGCCTCGGGGATTAGTAACATGGGCCCACCGGCCAAAAATGGCTCTTTCGAGTCCAAGTGAGCTAAAACTTCACGCATGTCGGAAGACATAGTGAGGTCTAGCTGCGATGAATCAACTAAGCTATTCTCTAACGCGGATTGTAGCTCATCCAAACCATATACATCAAACGTATCTTGCACAATTGGATCAATCACGTCGATAGAGAATAAAGAGTTATCATCACTAGGGTGTTTCATAGCATCATAAATGTTATAGCTCACAACATCCCTATCAAACTCAAAAGTAAGTGAACCACTTGCTAAGTCAATTCTAGTGTTGGCCGTTTTCATAAACGGCCGCCCAAGTAAGATAAGTGAGTCCTTAGCCTCTTGTGCCATGTCTAGGACAAAGAAATATGCGGGAAAAATGAGGTTATCAACCATAACCAATACATCCTCAACTATCCCTTTCGGGTAAATCGAAGATCTATCGGCCAATTGAATCACAATTCCCGTTTCATTCAAAGGTCCTAGGCCGAGCAACTTATACAAAGAATAAGGCAAAACATTAATAGAAGCACCTAGATCTAGCATGGCACTATCTATCTTAGTCTCACCAATAGTGCAAGGAATGCTTACCATACCCGGATCGCTACACTTCTTGGCCACCTTTTGTTGGAACATCGCGGAGACGCCTTTGCTCACTTGCACCTTTTGTTTCCCCTTAAGCTTTTGCTTTCGTTTGATCGTGCAAAGCTCCTTTAAGAACTTAGCGTACCGGGGCATGCTCTTGATTAGCTTGAGCAAGGAAATATTGACTTCGCACTTGCTAAATGTCTCGAAGAGCTCTTTGTCATCGACGGGCCTTCGAGTGTCCTTAAGGGCTTCCGGAAAAGGTGCGGGAGGCTTTTCGGCCTGGAGAGGAGGGAAATTGGGACGTACGTAGTTCTCTTGGCGAAGACGGAAGTCCCCTCGATCTTCATAGTACTCCTCCTCCACCTTCTTTGCTTCAATGTATGTTACCTCAGAGGCTAATCCGCGCCCGCGGTCAGGTGTCCGCGCCCGCGGATGATCAGAATTCTCGGACTCTCTTACAGCAGCTGAGCCGCGACCGCGGTCAGGGGACCGCGCCCGCCGAAATGTTTCTGTGGCCTCTTCTTCGTGTTCTCCCGATTCAGCTATGGGGGCATCTCCACACACCTTACCATTTCGTAAATTAATATCACTTACATTAGCCCTTGGATTCGCCACCGTTTGAGATGGCAAACTCTTGGAATGTTGTTGATTCAATTGAGAAATCGCGTCGGCAAGTTGGCTAAGTTAACTTCTCAATGCTCTTTATGCTAGACTCCGTTTTTTGAATATGAGAGGTGAAGTGAGTGGTCAAGGAATTCAGCATATCCTCGGTAGATGGCTTAGGAGGTCCGTAGCCCGGTGGTTTGTTGGGTTGATAAGGAGCCCTGTATTGGTGGTTCGATTGAGCTTGAGATCGGAAATTGTTTTGTGCCCCAGCTGGATCACCATATCGGAACCCTGGATGATCGTTCCACCTCTGATTATAGTTATGGCCTTGGTTATCGAAACGAGGTCTAGGAGGCCCATACCCCCCCCCCACGGCATTGACGTCAGCGGTGGTAGTGTCATGGAGTTGTGGACACATATCCGTGGGGTGGGTTTCATCGGTGCAAACCCCACAAGCCCGCGCCGGCGGGTCATTGGTCCTAGTCAAAGCCAATGTCTCGATCATGCTCTTGAGCTCGGCCAAAGTATTGCTCATATCGGTTGCACTAGAGTTCGCATCATGAACTCCCTTTCTTGAATAGGTCCGACCAAAGCTTCTTGTGCCATCGGCTATATCATGGATCCGGCTCATGGCTATGTCGGGCGTCAAGTTCAAGACGCTACCATTGCAAGCGGCATCTATGATCCTCCTCTCTTGATCTAGTAACCCATTGTAGAGGTGGATTACTAACTCCTTCTCGTCGAACCCATGGAACGGGCAACTTGCGCACAACCTCATGAAACGCTCACAATAGTTATAGAGCGTCTCATCATCCGCTTGCTCAACATTGGAGATGGATCTCTTCAAGGCGGTAGACTTCCTAGCGGGGAAGTACTTGTCGAGGAAGGCCTTATATAGCTTAGGCCAAGTGTCAATGGATCCCACCGGAAGGTGGTAGTACCAATTTCTTGCGGTGTCCTTCAAGGTGAAACCAAAGGCCCGAATCTTGAATTGCTCCTCCGTGACATTTGCCAGCTTGCTACACATGCATATGTCGTGGAATTCTCCCAAATGCATGATGGGATCTTCTCCGGCTAAACCATGGAACTTCGGGAGGAGGTTGATGACACCGGACTTAAGCTCAAAGGACACACCGGCATCTAATGGTGGTACGACGACCGCCAAAGGTTGTTGAGCAAGGTTGGGAGCCGTAAGCTCTCGTAGCGTACGAGCGGCCATGTTCTCCACAACAAGATTCTCTAGGGCTTGCCTCAAGTTCCGTAAATGCGTCCGCTCGATTTCTGAATCAAAATCAAGAAGAGGTGAATTAGTGGAACGGGTGTGGACCATCAATGGGGTCCACACCAAGAGTAATCACATAAAAAAAACTTAATCAAAAAGAACCATTGCTTCCCCAGCAACGGCGCCAAATTTGACAAAGGCTAAAGTCGCCTTGCCTCATCAAAATAATAAATCCAAACTCCCACTAGAGTATAATGGTAGTAAGGGTCGTACCCAAGGGAGCAAGATTTTTGTTTAAGGTTTTTTATGTGATTAAGAAGTAACCAAAGGGGGGGTTAAAATGGTTTTGTGACGAAAACAACGATAAAACACACAAACGTTGAGAGAAGTATTAAGATTAAAGCGGTTCACTTATCCATTCTAGCAACTTGACTAGGTCGGTGGATCATAGAATCTTAACACCCAATGTTCAAATCAAATCAAAGCAAAATGTCCCACTCTTTGTTCATAATTAGCAACTAGTCCAAATAGTCCTAGAGGCCCTAATCATGCTACAACCACGGAAATACCTAGATTTAATAGCATAATTGCATAAAGCACAAAGATAAGTAGGTTCATGCAATACCATTGACAAATAGTCGGTACTTGACATGAATCTAAGATCTCTACCCTAAAATCAATCACAAATAGTTCATGAGAAAAGGGCTTGCTACAAAAGGTTTAGACTCTTCAAATAGAATTATCTAAGCCTAGCAAATTGTAAAACATCAATAAACCTAGTTGATCATTCTAGATAAATCAATATAAAATAATCATGAGTTTAAGCGCAAGAGATCTAAGAACAATTTCTAAGAAAGATAAGAACAAAGGGACAAGAAGCTTACCACAATAACCCAAGTCAAGCGCTTAGAATTTCAAAGTGAACTCAAGAGGGCTTAGTTCTCCATTACTTCTTAGCAAAAACAAAGTACAAATGAGAGAGTTTTCTTGAGATTACAAATTGAGAAAATTGGATAATAGAATATCAACCTAAGAACCTCTTAAAAACCTCCTCCCTAAAATGGAGTTTTCTAAACTCCCCCTTTGACCCATTAAGAGCTAGGAGTTACATAAAAATGGTCCAAGTACTAATTTACTCCAAATTGACTATCTAGAGAAAAAGAGTTACAAAAGATGGTCAAAAGGGGATATTCCATCCGGGAGAGTCGTGGGCGCGGCAGGGAGCCGCGACCGCGGACAGGTCCTGAGCACATGTGACCGGCACGGTGAGAACCGCGACCGCGGCCGACTGGCCGCACCCGCGGTTTTGCCTCTGTAAGTGTGTTTTCCCTCGGCTTCTAGCGTACTTTGACAACTTCGCTTCCGTCGCCTAGTAAGCTTCATTATGTTGCCCAAGTGAGTGAAAACGCCCCTTTTGCCGTCTTAGGTGCTCCTTTGGCGCCATCAAGATTGCGCCTATCAATAGATAAAGAAGCCCATTACTTAAAAAACACCGTACATGCATGCATTCAAATGTAGAGATCAAAAGTTTTGATTTCCTTTTTGTTAATCTATGATCAGGACTAGAACGTAAAATCATTAGTTTAGATGTTGTGTTTGTTTAGTTTACATTGATGAGTTGATTTAGGATATTTTTATCTATTTTTTTACTTTTCTTAATAGTTGTATATTGAGTAACTGGATATTCTTAATAAAGGGACCCCTTTTTACAGGCGGCCTCGTTCTATTACTAATGGGCAAAGGGGTGAGGGGATAACACCCCTACCACCCAAGCAACACAGCTTTGACAACACGATATTTTTTTTAAATGCATTGAGTGTTTGGAGTGTTAAATTAAATATAATGAAAATTTTTATTGAAGTCGTATGTCATTTTTATGGTATATGTATGTAGTTGATAGGTGGTATTGGATACATATTTCTTAACAATTGTCATTATCAAACCTATAAGTCTGTTGGGGCGATTTTGTCTTTTATCTTTTTGTATCTTTAAGGAGTAAGCATAGTGGGTATATGTACCATGTAACCTACTATTGGCAAATCAATTAGAACTAGAATATATTCCTTTCTCCTCTTGTCTCCTTTGCAGCTTTTGCTCACGCCTTTAGTAGCGGTTTTGCTTTCTTCCGTCACATAATCTCATGGTATCAGAGTCATAGGATTCGATTCCATTTTCTTCCTTTCACTTTTCTGGTTCTTTCGTTCATTGAACCCTTTCCCAAAAATTTCTTTAACACAAACCTATATTCCCTTTTTCCTTTTTCTAAACACAAAACCAGCCAAAACATGCCAGACAAGAAACTCATGCTTCTTCGAACACCAACTATAATGACCCCGGTTATATCTGCATTTTAGTGATCACCGAGCATATCCCTGGCGGCACTAATCTTTGATGGAGAAAACTATGGATAATGGAGGGTCTCTATGTTCACAACCTTGTCTATCAAAAACAAGTTAGAATTCATAGATGCCTCCCTAGAGAAACTCAAGATTAAGGATGCTACCCTTGGAAGATGGATACGATACAACAACAACATGCTGAAGTCCTGGATAACCAATAGCCTGAGTGTAGAGATACGTCCAAGTGTTACATACACGGAGATTGCGGAGCAGGTCTAGGATGAGCTCAAAGACCGCTTTGGACAGAGGAGTGGTAATCAAATATTCTCTGACAAGAAAGAGTTGAACTCTCTCACCCAAGGTTCCAACTCTATGTCAACAAATTATACACACATGAAGAGCTTCTGGGATGAAATAGGGGACCTCAAGCAAGCTCCATGTTGCTCTTGTGAAGGGAATAAGGACTTCATTCAGAACAAAGAAGAGGACAAATTGCTCCAATTTTTATGGGCTTGAACTAGACCTGGTAATCGGGTTGGTCATGTCGGGTTCAGGTTAGAGAGTTTCGGATGCCGGTGCTTTTGCATCAGGTTATTTGAGGTTGACCTTTGCCAGTTCATAACAGGTCGAGTTATAACGGGTTCAATGCCAGGTCGGGTCGGGTCAACAGGTCGGTTGATGTAGAATTTTTTACTTTTTTGTAATTTTTTCTTTAACAAAAATAAATATAACTATTTATTTAATAAAAATAAAAAAATATATTTTTTACTTAATTTCGTATTTTTTATGCTTATATTTTTGACCCAACAAGTCGGGTCATGACCCACAGGATCGGGTCATACTTTGATTTAAGAATTTCTCGGTTTATAAGGTCGGGTCAAAACAGATTTCATGTAAAAACAAGTCGGTTTGTATAACCAAGAAATAGGTTGGGTTGGGTTTGCGGGTCGGTCGATTTTGTCAAGTCTAGCTTGAACGAGTCATACAAATCTGCGAGGGGCTCGCTTTTGATGATGACTCCCACTCCAAGCATCCATCAAGCCTACTCACTTGTTCTCCGGGAAGAGAAACCGAGAGAGATACAAGCCACATCACAAATCAACGATGAATTGGCCTCCCTTCATGTCGGAGCAAAGTTTGGAGATGGACAAGGCCAACAATCCAACAAGTCTCGCTCAGATTTTGGGAAGGGCGAGAGCAAGGCCATGTTTGCACAAAGTGCAAAATAAAACAATCATATTGTAGACTGATGCTATTTCTTGATAGGATGTCCACCTAACTACAAAGAAGGAAAAGGTCCAATTCTCACAAACCGACTTACTTCGATCACTTTGCCGACTCAGTCCAGTCTTTTTCTTCCTTTAAAATCGAATAGATCACCAAGCTTCTACCTCTCTTGGAAACCAAAGATCCCAAGAAAGGGAAAGAACCCATTCATGACGACTTCGTCGGATTTGCATGTACTTCCTTGGTATCCAAACTCTTTAATAGAAAGAACTAGATTACAAATAGTGGGGCGAGTTTCCATATGTGCTATGATCTGAGTCTATTTGAGAGCACCGGGAATTTGTCCAAACCTTTGAAATTATCTTGCCAAATGGACAAGTTCTCCATGTTACTGTGGGTGGCCCAGTTTTGTTGTTTCCAACACTGTTGCTCAATGATGCTCTATACGTTCCATGCTTTCATTGCAACCTGGTCTCTGTTGGGAAGATAATTAGAGACTCGCAGTGTAATGTGGTTTTCACACCGTCTGGGTGCTCATTGCAGACTCCTTCCATGACGGGGAGATTGTAGATTGGGGAGGTCGACAAGGATCTCTCTACTTTCTCGATTATGTTGGGAGGCACAACAGCAGAACAGTGAGAAGAATAATATGTCACCTATGTGTGTCTCCCTCCATGTCGATGCCTCTATTTGGCATGAGAGATTGGGGCACCTACCTTTCTACAAGCTTTCCTACTTAAAATTTGCTTCTGTTACAAATAAAGACGAGCTTTCACCTTACATTGTTTGTGCGACAGGAAAACTCGAATCAAATTCCCTCTTAGCAGCATCAATACTACCTAACATGGTTATTAAAATCTAGATCCAGATCTTAAAAACTTAAAATTTTATGATTCAAGATAAGTCTTTGATCCACATATATCATTAAAATATATGTATGTCAAAATCTAACTTTGTATCTTATAAAATCTCATATATCAATAGGATCTTACCATTTTACGGTTCGCATGCGATCCTAACATCAAAATTTTCCAGGACATGAATGTATAATTTAGAGCTTAATTATTACGTTTCTTCTGAGGGCATAAGTTAGAAGTCTTGTAGTAGAAAGTTGTAGTTATATATGGTAATTTAGACTTTGTTATTTTGTTGTGATGAGTTAATTAATTTTCTTTCTATTTACTTTCTTTATTAAGCAATCATATCATTTTCCCTTAGGACACATGTTATAAAACCGTAGTTATTATATATTTCCATCTTTATCACAATTATGATTTTCTTATATGTGCATCACTCATGATCTCAATCTTAAAACCTAATGTTTTATTGATATATGTGATAAAGACCTGATCAACTCTTATGGAGGATGTCTTATATGCTTCAAGTCTAATTTATAAATACCCTAAAATAGTCTTCTTCTTTTCACAATTTATTATACATGACGTGAGATTCATGAGAAATTAGATCTTTAAACCATTAGTTACAATTATATACATATATATGTGAAAGTTTAAAGTTTTGTTAGTTTTTCTATGCAATGTTTAAAATTCAATATTAAATAATTTTTTATTACGCTTTAAAATCTTACTATCCTAAAATCCCGATTTAATAACGTTGCTACCTAACCATTCTAGATGTTGCACTTAGAATTGTGGGGCCCTTATCATGTTGCCACTGCCAATGGGCATCGATATTTTCTCATCATCGTTGACGGCTTTACCTGGACAACTTGGATGCATTTTCTATCAACAAAAAGCAATGCGTTCGGTTTTTTTAAGAGTTTCCGATAATGATGAGCATCGGTCCGAACCAGACCGGACCAGAGACCGAAATGTCAAAATGTATGGACCAAAGACCGGACAAAATATCGTCCCGGTCTCGATCTAGTCCGGTCCACGTTTGGACCGACTTGGACCAAATTTCATTTTTTTAAATACATAAAAAAAAAATTATCTATTTTTATAATATATTATAAATACAAGTTTATATCAATACAATTTATTTTAAGATATTAAAAAATTAATAACTTATATATTACCTTGTATAATTAATATATAATTTATTTTTTTTTTAAATATCAGTCCGGACAGGACCGGTCCTGAATTACGAAAATCTTGGACCCAAGACCAGACCGAATCACGTCGTTTCGGTCTGGGTCGGTTCGGCCCATTTTTTTGGTCCAGACCGATTTCTACTCATCCCTAATTTCTTGTCTATGGTCTCTCTAGGCTTTAACAGAGAAGTTCAATTAGTCCGGTCCAATGATGCCCTTGAGCTTGACACCAATCGGGACACCTCACTTTATTTCAGCTCTCATGGGAAAAACACAAAACCTTATGTGTTCCCACACCCCAACAAAATGGGATGGTGGAGCGCGAGTATCCTCATACTCTTGAAGTTGTCAGAGCACTTATGTTCCACATTAAGATGTCAATCAGATTTTTTGGACGAGGTAGTCCTCCTACGCTTACATCATCAATAGAGCTCCATTGAAACTCCTAAAAAATCAGACTCCTTATGAAGTTCTTCTCCCATAGAAACCCTTTTCTATGAACACATGAAGGTCTTTGGCAAGTTATGCTTTGCTTTAACTCTAAAAACGACACGGGAGACAAGTTCCAAGCTAGAGTTGATCCTTGTGTATTCTTGGGATAACCACATGGTAAGAAAGCCTACAAGCTCTACAATCTACACGCTAAGAAGATCTTAACCTCATGAGATGGCTCCTTTCGATAATATTAGATGAATTTTTTTGTCCATCTAGATGAAATTAACTAGATGAATAAAAATTAGATGAAAGATAGATGAAACGCATGGTACATGAAATTTTAGATAGATGAAATTGATGAGATAAAAAAAGGTGTTCGGTAAATGGAGTAGATGAATTATATGAAGAATGATGTATAATTACCAATAAGGGCTTATGAAACATGTGCAAATCACTTTTGGGCATAAAGCAAGGGCAAATCAGGAAGCAAAATTTAAGGAGTAGATGAATTTTACCTTTCTTCTCCAACCCCTTGGATGAAAGAATTTGCATTCATCTACATGGAAAATTAGAGGGGTAGATGAAAATGTATCTGACAACATGGAGATGAATTTTTGGGGCAAAATATGCGTTTGGCAAAGGGGTAGATGAAAGACTAGAAAAATTGGGCCATTTCATCTTATTTCATCCCACTCGTCTAGATGAATGAGCTGAAATGAACGGACCCGCTATCTGTCGTGAGAAAATACTGCAGCAGATCCTAGTTCATATTTTGTGCTTCCCCCTTCATCAACTTCATCTCCCAATTATGATCTTTAAGACGAAGTTGATGATATCAATCCAATACCTTATGCCCCATTGCCACAAAGCGCGAGTGCTCCCATAACTCTTCCCCTGCATATCTGAACGATTACGTTTGCTTTCTTGCACGGGGATTTGGACGAGGTTGTATATATGAAGGTACCCCCACGACTGCAAACAAAACCCTCCAAAGTGTATGTCTTCTTCGCAAATCTTTATACGACTTAAAACAAGTTCCCCGACAATGGTATGCAAAGTTGTCAAGTTCACTTCATTGTAAAGGGTTTGTTCAATCATATGGGGATTACTCTTTGTTCATCAAACGAACGGCTTCATCTATCACCTCCGTGGTCATATACATGGACGATATCCTTCTTACTGGAGATCGCTTGGTTGAACTCAACAATGTCAAATCATTTCTCAATGATTTCTTTCACATCAAGGATCTTGGAGATTTTCACTTCTTCTAAAGATGGAATTCATCCGAACAGAACAAGGGTTGTTCATGAGTCAACACAAATTCATTTGTGAAATGTTGCGCAAATTGTCAGTGGATACTTGCCATTCTTCTGTTGGGCCACTCGATCTACACCTGGAAATTGTCTCCAGATGACAGTGTACCCTTTCTCGCTCCAACCACATATAGGTGCCTAATTGAGAAATTGAACTTTTTTACTCATACTAGATAGGATTCGGCCTTTCCAGTTCCATTTCTCAATCAATACAAACAACTACTCCGAGCATGTCATTATCAGGATGCAATGCATGTCCTTTCCTATGTCCAGAGTACAAAGCATAAGGCATTGTTGCTCAACAATTCTCCAAACCACTCACTTCTCGCCTATTGTAATGGCGACTAGGCAACATGTCCGCACACTCGTCGGTCTATTAGTGGGTATGTGATCTTCCTTAGTGATGCATTAGTTTCTTGGAAATCAAAGAAGCAACAAAGTGTGTCATTGTCCTCTGTTGAGGCTGAGTATCGGTCCCTTCGGCGCGTATGTGCCGAACTTGCTTGGCTTAGCCGTTTGCACTCTGATTTTGGTATTCATGAAATCACCCTATTCACGTTGCAAAGAACCCAGTCTTCCATGAACAAACCAAGCACATCGAGCTCGATTGTAACTTTGCTCGCGTGAATCTTCTTGAAGACCTGATCTCACTATCCCACCTAGCTCTCAAATACAAATGTTACTACCCAAGACGGGGATGAAGGATCACCCTCGTCTCGTAGGTGGTAGTAGATACATGTTTCTTAACAGATTCATTATAAAACTTGTAAGCCTGTTGGGCCTATTTTTGTCTTTTCTGTATCCTTGATGAGCAAGCATAATGGTATAATTGTTGGCAAATCAATCAAAACTTGAATAAGCTTTTGCTCATGCCTTTAATGGCGGTTGTACTTTCTTCCACGGCATAATCTCACATGTTGAGTTCTATTGATTGATGTATATAAAGAGGAAATGAATAAGAAAAGCAGACTATTACTGATCATCATCATCAACAGAATTGTGGTATAAACTTATCCTACCACAGTATCAAGTAGCATTGCTGTAAGATCCCTTCACCAAGAAGTAGCAAATGCAATCAGTTCCTGCAGTTGAAGAAACTGGAGTACCATTTTATTACTCAAAAATCAAACTCTCAGTTTGAATAAACGATAGACCAGAATCAGGTCAAACATCAGGCATCCAATCAAGCATTTGACCTGCAAACATGGGGATGATTTCACCAGATGCATACGAATACGAGTCAGGGACTTTAAATGGGCTCTTAATCAGTTCAATCTTGGACGTGTTTCTGGGCAGCCCATAAAAATCCGGCCCATTAAAGCTTGTAAACGCCTCTAACTTGTCAATGGCACCTGCCTGCTTAAACAAACACACCCTTTGTGTGTCACTCAATGAAGGATCAAACTATACGTATAGATGATGGAGAAGTTACCTCTTCAAAAACTTTGGCGTAGAGAGAAAGGGCAACAGGGGCACTGTAAATCCCTGCACAACCGCATGGACATTCCTTTCGTCTTTTCTCATGAGGAGCGCTATCCGTTCCAAGAAAATACTTTTTACTTCCACTCGTTACAGCAGAAACAAGAGCTTTTCCTGCATCATAAATGTACTCACAAAGTGTTATGTGAATAATGGATATGATTTAAAACCTTTAAGACAAGTAATACATTTTCGCTTGTCGATGATTTAATAGATTTAGGTGGTCTGTTCGGTTTGACAATGCTGTTAGATGTTGGTGTTGTTGTTGTTGCTGGTACTTTTATTTAATACATGCTTATTGTCTAGAAATTGAAAATGGGGGTACGTGTGAAATGGTAAAAGAAAAATAAAAAAGAAGTACTTCTAATATTTTAAAAGCATCATTTTATTGCTTCAGTTTTGTAGAAAAATAAGTACTTCGAAGTACTTTTAAAAAAATTTGGTTTGAACGAACTGAACAAGTCAAATTAGTGCTTATTTTCTGGAAAAAAAAATAAGTACTTAGAAGTACTTTTTATGACGAAACGATACCCTTAACTGATTACTTTATTCAGGATATTTTTCGCTATTGATTCATGGTCAGGTCTAACTAATAATATTACTTTCACTGAAAAAGACCTCTAAATTTTTAGGCGATAAAATGATGAATTTGTTCATTCTCTTACTACGTCAGCACCGAAAATGAATATTTTCTACTAATTTATAGTCTACATAATAACGTTATAGGTATTTTTGCAAAAATAATACTCTAAAAAAATTCCCGCCTACGCCAGGAATACATTTTTTTAAAATATATTGTTTTGTATCTTTTATGCTAAATTTTATTCGATAATTTAATAAATTTCGTATAATTTGATGATTTTATTCATTTCTTGTTGTGTCATTTCCTACTAATTTATGGTCTAAATAATAGTACTCTAGGTATTTTCACTAACAAAAGACCTCTATTTTCTTCGGGTGATAAAACTAATGAATTTGTTCATTTTGTTATTGCGATTGTCATCGAAAATGAAACATTTCCACTAATTTATGGTCTACCTAATAATAATATTACATTTATTTTCGCTAAAATAATACCCTAAAAAAATTCCCGGCATACACTTTTTCCCACGGCAACTTTTAGCTCCCAATGGGTCCAAACTTAGGGTTTGTTTGTTTGAAAGCTATTACCGATTATAATGGCATTATTTCAAATAAAGGCTTTTAAGACATTAGGAAATGTGTCAAAATAAAAGAATTCAAAACTATTATGATACCATTATAACTTGCTTTCAGCAAACACCATTATCTACAACAATGGACATACAAATATCCATATTGTTAAAACTTTTAATTAAGAAACATTTTATTATTGTTAAATGATTTAGTTTGTCAATTAAGGAAGCATATAAATATCATAGAAACGAAAACCCCATTATCACTAATGGAGCCAAACAGACCCTTAATCAAGATACGGCGAACACAAATGGAAAGGGTAAAAGAGATGATAAGGAAACGTACTGTGAGTTTCTCTTTTGAGCACAGGAAGACAATAATTATGTGGCTGCAATCCACCTTGAAAAAGGGAGTTTCTATTAAGTAGGAGATGTTGCGGTGTGACAGTAGCAGCAACAGAACCTGAAATGATCAGAGATGTGTTAGTAAGCTCAATTCAACTAACAAAAAGAAGAAAAACTGAGATTTTAACCTGGATTGCAAGACTCGACGAACTGTACAGCATCTGCAGTAGTAATGTGTTCCATCACAATTTTCAGCTGTGGCAATCTCTCTACTAGAGGTTTTAGGATTGTGTCAATATAAACCTTTTCACGGTCAAATACATCGACATTGGGATCTGTGACTTCGCCATGTACCTGCGAATTGAATAAGTGGATAAAAATGTTAGAAACGTAGTCAGGCTTCATCTTGTTCTGAAGATAAAATGATAATAAAAATCTTGATATAGTTGATACACTTTTCTTGTATGGTGTCATTATTATATAATTTATAAAATGAACCAAAAAGTAAATATTTTTATTTATACATTCTTGAAAATACAACAATTTAATTCGGAACACATTATATAGTTCTACCAAAAAATGGTAAGTAAAATAAAAAAATATTTATTCGTATGCCTTTTTATTTTTTAAGTGTTGTTTATAAACAAATTAAAGATTATTATATGATATTCATATACATATGTATGTATTCATACTTTCTATAAGGTCATTTTTCTATTAGAAATAAGGGAATAGCATTTAAACAGATAATCTAGCTTGTAAAACATATATGGAAATAATGTATAGGATACACAGCACTGAATAGAGAAAATGCAATTAAGATAAACAAACAAGGTAATAAAGTAAATATGAAAATAAAAATGATGATGTGGCCTATCTATGAATGACACGTAGGAAAGATAAGACCGGCTTTAGTAATAGTTGTTGATTGATGATTGATATTCAAAAGTCCACAAAATAAACTTGATAGCTTAGACAAAAAGTATTGATGCTGAATTACCAGAAGAGGAATATTTTGCTCAACCATCTCTTGCAGAACAGGGAAACATTTCCCAAGTAGGTCTGTAACACCATCCTGAGAATTGGTTGTAGCACCCGCAGGGTACAATTTAACCGCATAAACCACTCCACTTTTCCCTGTTTCATCAACCAAAATAAATGAGAAAGACAAAAATCAACACCTCACAAGTCATAACAAGAAAAGAACCAATATATTTTACTTACTAGCAAGTTTGATCTCTTCAGGGCTTGTATTATCTGTTAAATACAGTGTCATAAGGGGAGTAAACTCAGAATTTTCGGGCAATGCATTTAATATTAAATCTCTGTAAGCAAGAGCTGCTGCCGTGGTTGTGACTGGTGGTCTTAGATTGGGCATCACAATTGCTCTTCCAAAATGCTTAGCACTGAGTGGAGAAATGTCAAACACATAATGTAGATTGTTTATTGTGGAATAACCTTAACTATAATAGATATTTAAAACAACAGAAATACTTTTACTAATCTATAATACCTGTGAGGAGCAACTGCT
>NW_027368935.1:0-46237 GCF_046119375.1 Phyllobates terribilis | reverse complement strand
AGTGAGATGCCAGCTCCTTTCATTCAGTCAGCAGCTTCAAACATTTCTGGAACGTTTTTCAATGGCAAAAATCAATGAATATTGTAAATGCACAAACAGTAATATCTCCACATTGCAAGGTGCAATTCTGAAATTTTTTGCTTTTTCCTGTTAATCCTAGCATGATAAAGAAGATTCAAAGAGAGTGAGATGCCAGCTCCTTTCATTCAGTCAGTAGCTTCAAACATTTCTGGACGTTTTTCAATGGCAAAAATCAATGAATATTGTAAATGCACAAACAGTAATATCTCCACATTGCAAGGTGCAATTCTGAAATTTTTTGCTTTTTCCTGCTAATCCTAGCATGATAAAGAAGATTCAAAGAGAGTGAGATGCCAGCTCCTTTCATTCAGTCAGTAGCTTCAAACATTTCTGGTATATGAAAAACATGTTTTTCAATGGCAAAAATCAATGAATATTGTAAATGCACAAACAGTAATATCTCCACATTGCAAGGTGCAATTCTGAAATTTTTTGCTTTTTCCTGCTAATCCTAGCATGATAAAGAAGATTCAAAGAGAGTGAGATGCCATCTCCTTTCATTCAGTCAGTAGCTTCAAACATTTCTGGTATATGAAAAACATGTTTTTCAATGGCAAAAATCAATGAATATTGTAAATGCACAAACAGTAATATCTCCACATTGCAAGGTGCAATTCTGAAATTTTTTGCTTTTTCCTGCTAATCCTAGCATGATAAAGAAGATTCAAAGAGAGTGAGATGCCAGCTCCTTTCATTCAGTCAGTAGCTTCAAACATTTCTGGTATATGAAAAACATGTTTTTCAATGGCAAAAATCAATGAATATTGTAAATGCACAAACAGTAATATCTCCACATTGCAAGGTGCAATTCTGAAATTTTTTGCTTTTTCCTGCTAATCCTAGCATGATAAAGAAGATTCAAAGAGAGTGAGATGCCAGCTCCTTTCATTCAGTCAGTAGCTTCAAACATTTCTGGACGTTTTTCAATGGCAAAAATCAATGAATATTGTAAATGCACAAACAGTAATATCTCCACATTGCAAGGTGCAATTCTGAATTTTTTTGCTTTTTCCTGCTAATCCTAGCAGGATAAAGAAGATTCAAAGAGAGTGAGATGCCAGCTCCTTTCATTCAGTCAGTAGCTTCAAACATTTCTGGTATATGAAAAACATGTTTTTCAATGGAAAAAATCAATGAATATTGTAAATGCACAAACAGTAATATCTCGACATTGCAAGGTGCAATTCTGAAATTTTTTGCTTTTTCCTGCTAATCCTAGCATGATAAAGAAGATTCAAAGAGAGTCAGATGCCAGCTCCTTTCATTCAGTCAGTAGCTTCAAACATTTCTGGTATATGAAAAACGTTTTTCAATGGCAAAAATCAATGAATATTGTAAATGCACAAACAGTAATATCTACACATTGCAAGGTGCAATTCTGAAATTTTTTGCTTTTTCCTGCTAATCCTAGTATGATAAAGAAGATTCAAAGAGAGTGAGATGCCAGCTCCTTTCATTCAGTCAGTAGCTTCAAACATTTCTGGACGTTTTTCAATGGCAAAAATCAATGAATATTGTAAATGCACAAACAGTAATATCTCCACATTGCAAGGTGCAATTCTGAAATTTTTTGCTTTTTCCTGTTAATCCTAGCATGATAAAGAAGATTCAAAGAGAGTGAGGTGCCAGCTCCTTTCATTCAGTCAGTAGCTTCAAACATTTCTGGTATATGAATAACATGATGTTTTTCAATGGCAAAAATCAATGAATATTGTAAATGCACAAACAGTAATATCTCCACATTGCAAGGTGCAATTCTGAAATTTTTTGCTTTTTCCTGCTAATCCTAGCATGATAAAGAAGATTCAAAGAGAGTGAGATGCGAGCTCCTTTCATTCAGTCAGTAGCTTCAAACATTTCTGGACGTTTTTCAATGGCAAAAATCAATGAATATTGTAAATGCACAAACAGTAATATCTCCACATTGCAAGGTGCAATTCTGAAATTTTTTGCTTTTTCCTGCTAATCCTAGCATGATAAAGAAGATTCAAAGAGAGTGAGATGCCAGCTCCTTTCATTCAGTCAGTAGCTTCAAACATTTCTGGTATATGAAAAACGTGTTTTTCAATGGCAAAAATCAATGAATATTGTAAATGCACAAACAGTAATATCTCCACATTGCAAGGTGCAATTCTGAAAATTTTTGCTTTTTCCTGTTAATCCTAGCATGATAAAGAAGATTCAAAGAGAGTGAGATGCCAGCTCCTTTCATTCAGTCAGTAGCTTCAAACATTTCTGGACGTTTTTCAATGGCAAAAATCAATGAATATTGTAAATGCACAAACAGTAATATCTCCACATTGCAAGGTGCAATTCTGAAATTTTTTGCTTTTTCCTGCTAATCCTAGCATGATAAAGAAGATTCAAAGAGAGTGAGATGCCAGCTCCTTTCATTCAGTCAGTAGCTTCAAACATTTCTGGACGTTTTTCAATGGCAAAAATCAATGAATATTGTAAATGCACAAACAGTAATATCTCCACATTGCAAGGTGCAATTCTGAATTTTTTTGCTTTTTCCTGCTAATCCTAGCAGGATAAAGAAGATTCAAAGAGAGTGAGATGCCAGCTCCTTTCATTCAGTCAGTAGCTTCAAACATTTCTGGTATATGAAAAACATGTTTTTCAATGGCAAAAATCAATGAATATTGTAAATGCACAAACAGTAATATCTCGACATTGCAAGGTGCAATTCTGAAATTTTTTGCTTTTTCCTGCTAATCCTAGCATGATAAAGAAGATTCAAAGAGAGTGAGATGCCAGCTCCTTTCATTCAGTCAGTAGCTTCAAACATTTCTGGTATATGAAAAACGTTTTTCAATGGCAAAAATCAATGAATATTGTAAATGCACAAACAGTAATATCTACACATTGCAAGGTGCAATTCTGAAATTTTTTGCTTTTTCCTGCTAATCCTAGTATGATAAAGAAGATTCAAAGAGAGTGAGATGCCAGCTCCTTTCATTCAGTCAGTAGCTTCAAACATTTCTGGTATATGAATAACATGATGTTTTTCAATGGCAAAAATCAATGAATATTTTAAATGCACAAACAGTAATATCTCCACATTGCAAGGTGCAATTCTGAAATTTTTTGCTTTTTCCTGCTAATCCTAGCATGATAAAGAAGATTCAAAGAGAGTGAGATGCCAGCTCCTTTCATTCAGTCAGTAGCTTCAAACATTTCTGGACGTTTTTCAATGGCAAAAATCAATGAATATTGTAAATGCACAAACAGTAATATTTCCACATTGCAAGGTGCAATTCTGAAATTTTTTGCTTTTTCCTGCTAATCCTAGCATGATAAAGAAGATTCAAAGAGAGTGAGATGCCAGCTCCTTTCATTCAGTCAGTAGCTTCAAACATTTCTGGACGTTTTTCAATGGCAAAAATCAATGAATATTGTAAATGCACAAACAGTAATATCTCCACATTGCAAGGTGCAATTCTGAAATTTTTTGCTTTTTCCTGCTAATCCTAGCAGGATAAAGAAGATTCAAAGAGAGTGAGATGCCAGCTCCTTTCATTCAGTCAGTAGCTTCAAACATTTCTGGTATATGAAAAACATGTTTTTCAATGGCAAAAATCAATGAATATTGTAAATGCACAAACAGTAATATCTCCACATTGCAAGGTGCAATTCTGAAATTTTTTGCTTTTTCCTGCTAATCCTAGCATGATAAAGAAGATTCAAAGAGAGTGAGATGCCAGCTCCTTTCATTCAGTCAGTAGCTTCAAACATTTCTGGACGTTTTTCAATGGCAAAAATCAATGAATATTGTAAATGCACAAACAGTAATATCTCCACATTGCAAGGTGCAATTCTGAAATTTTTTGCTTTTTCCTGCTAATCCTAGCAGGATAAAGAAGATTCAAAGAGAGTGAGATGCCAGCTCCTTTCATTCAGTCAGTAGCTTCAAACATTTCTGGTATATGAAAAACATGTTTTTCAATGGCAAAAATCAATGAATATTGTAAATGCACAAACAGTAATATCTCGACATTGCAAGGTGCAATTCTGAAATTTTTTGCTTTTTCCTGCTAATCCTAGCATGATAAAGAAGATTCAAAGAGAGTGAGATGCCAGCTCCTTTCATTCAGTCAGTAGCTTCAAACATTTCTGGTATATGAAAAACGTTTTTCAATGGCAAAAATCAATGAATATTGTAAATGCACAAACAGTAATATCTACACATTGCAAGGTGCAATTCTGAAATTTTTGCTTTTTCCTGCTAATCCTAGTATGATAAAGAAGATTCAAAGAGAGTGAGATGCCAGCTCCTTTCATTCAGTCAGTAGCTTCAAACATTTCTGGTATATGAAAAACATGTTTTTCAATGGCAAAAATCAATGAATATTGTAAATGCACAAACAGTAATATCTCGACATTGCAAGGTGCAATTCTGAAATGTTTTGCTTTTTCCCTGCTAATCCTAGCATGATAAAGAAGATTCAAAGAGAGTGAGATGCCAGCTCCTTTCATTCAGTCAGTAGCTTCAAACATTTCTGGTATATGAAAAACGTTTTTCAATGGCAAAAATCAATGAATATTGTAAATGCACAAACAGTAATATCTACACATTGCAAGGTGCAATTCTGAAATTTTTTGCTTTTTCCTGCTAATCCTAGTATGATAAAGAAGATTCAAAGAGAGTGAGATGCCAGCTCCTTTCATTCAGTCAGTAGCTTCAAACATTTCTGGACATTTTTCAATGGCAAAAATCAATGAATATTGTAAATGCACAAACAGTAATATCTCCACATTGCAAGGTGCAATTCTGAAATTTTTTGCTTTTTCCTGTTAATCCTAGCATGATAAAGAAGATTCAAAGAGAGTGAGGTGCCAGCTCCTTTCATTCAGTCAGTAGCTTCAAACATTTCTGGTATATGAATAACATGATGTTTTTCAATGGCAAAAATCAATGAATATTGTAAATGCACAAACAGTAATATCTCCACATTGCAAGGTGCAATTCTGAAATTTTTTGCTTTTTCCTGCTAATCCTAGCATGATAAAGAAGATTCAAAGAGAGTGAGATGCCAGCTCCTTTCATTCAGTCAGTAGCTTCAAACATTTCTGGACGTTTTTCAATGGCAAAAATCAATGAATATTGTAAATGCACAAACAGTAATATCTCCACATTGCAAGGTGCAATTCTGAAATTTTTTGCTTTTTCCTGTTAATCCTAGCATGATAAAGAAGATTCAAAGAGAGTGAGATGCCATCTCCTTTCATTCAGTCAGTAGCTTCAAACATTTCTGGTATATGAAAAACATGTTTTTCAATGGCAAAAATCAATGAATATTGTAAATGCACAAACAGTAATATCTCCACATTGCAAGGTGCAATTCTGAAATTTTTTGCTTTTTCCTGCTAAGCCTAGCATGATAAAGAAGATTCAAAGAGAGTGAGATGCCAGCTCCTTTCATTCAGTCAGTAGCTTCAAACATTTCTGGTATATGAAAAACATGTTTTTCAATGGCAAAAATCAATGAATATTGTAAATGCACAAACAGTAATATCTCCACATTGCAAGGTGCAATTCTGAAATTTTTTGCTTTTTCCTGTTAATCCTAGCATGATAAAGAAGATTCAAAGAGAGTGAGATGCCAGCTCCTTTCATTCAGTCAGTAGCTTCAAACATTTCTGGACGTTTTTCAATGGCAAAAATCAATGAATATTGTAAATGCACAAACAGTAATATCTCCACATTGCAAGGTGCAATTCTGAAATTTTTTGCTTTTTCCTGCTAATCCTAGCATGATAAAGAAGATTCAAAGAGAGTGAGATGCCAGCTCCTTTCATTCAGTCAGTAGCTTCAAACATTTCTGGACGTTTTTCAATGGCAAAAATCAATGAATATTGTAAATGCACAAACAGTAATATCTCCACATTGCAAGGTGCAATTCTGAAATTTTTTGCTTTTTCCTGCTAATCCTAGCAGGATAAAGAAGATTCAAAGAGAGTGAGATGCCAGCTCCTTTCATTCAGTCAGTAGCTTCAAACATTTCTGGTATATGAAAAACATGTTTTTCAATGGCAAAAATCAATGAATATTGTAAATGCACAAACAGTAATATCTCCACATGGCAAGGTGCAATTCTGAAATTTTTTGCTTTTTCCTGCTAATCCTAGCATGATAAAGAAGATTCAAAGAGAGTGAGATGCCAGCT
This sequence comes from Phyllobates terribilis, assembly GCF_046119375.1. NCBI lineage: Eukaryota > Metazoa > Chordata > Amphibia > Anura > Dendrobatidae > Phyllobates > Phyllobates terribilis. Next base: position 39,986 of record NW_027368935.1, on the reverse strand, counting down.
CCTTTCATTCAGTCAGTAGCTTCAAACATTTCTGGACGTTTTTCAATGGCAAAAATCAATGAATATTGTAAATGCACAAACAGTAATATCTCCACATTGCAAGGTGCAATTCTGAAATTTTTTGCTTTTTCCTGTTAATCCTAGCATGATAAAGAAGATTCAAAGAGAGTGAGATGCCATCTCCTTTCATTCAGTCAGTAGCTTCAAACATTTCTGGTATATGAAAAACATGTTTTTCAATGGCAAAAATCAATGAATATTGTAAATGCACAAACAGTAATATCTCCACATTGCAAGGTGCAATTCTGAAATTTTTTGCTTTTTCCTGCTAATCCTAGCATGATAAAGAAGATTCAAAGAGAGTGAGATGCCAGCTCCTTTCATTCAGTCAGTAGCTTCAAACATTTCTGGTATATGAAAAACATGTTTTACAATGGCAAAAATCAATGAATATTGTAAATGCACAAACAGTAATATCTCCACATTGCAAGGTGCAATTCTGAAATTTTTTGCTTTTTCCTGCTAATCCTAGCATGATAAAGAAGATTCAAAGAGAGTGAGATGCCAGCTCCTTTCATTCAGTCAGTAGCTTCAAACATTTCTGGACGTTTTTCAATGGCAAAAATCAATGAATATTGTAAATGCACAAACAGTAATATCTCCACATTGCAAGGTGCAATTCTGAATTTTTTTGCTTTTTCCTGCTAATCCTAGCAGGATAAAGAAGATTCAAAGAGAGTGAGATGCCAGCTCCTTTCATTCAGTCAGTAGCTTCAAACATTTCTGGTATATGAAAAACATGTTTTTCAATGGCAAAAATCAATGAATATTGTAAATGCACAAACAGTAATATCTCGACATTGCAAGGTGCAATTCTGAAATTTTTTGCTTTTTCCTGCTAATCCTAGCATGATAAAGAAGATTCAAAGAGAGTGAGATGCCAGCTCCTTTCATTCAGTCAGTAGCTTCAAACATTTCTGGTATATGAAAAACGTTTTTCAATGGCAAAAATCAATGAATATTGTAAATGCACAAACAGTAATATCTACACATTGCAAGGTGCAATTCTGAAATTTTTTGCTTTTTCCTGCTAATCCTAGTATGATAAAGAAGATTCAAAGAGAGTGAGATGCCAGCTCCTTTCATTCAGTCAGTAGCTTCAAACATTTCTGGACGTTTTTCAATGGCAAAAATCAATGAATATTGTAAATGCACAAACAGTAATATCTCCACATTGCAAGGTGCAATTCTGAAATTTTTTGCTTTTTCCTGTTAATCCTAGCATGATAAAGAAGATTCAAAGAGAGTGAGGTGCCAGCTCCTTTCATTCAGTCAGTAGCTTCAAACATTTCTGGTATATGAATAACATGATGTTTTTCAATGGCAAAAATCAATGAATATTGTAAATGCACAAACAGTAATATCTCCACATTGCAAGGTGCAATTCTGAAATTTTTTGCTTTTTCCTGCTAATCCTAGCATGATAAAGAAGATTCAAAGAGAGTGAGATGCCAGCTCCTTTCATTCAGTCAGTAGCTTCAAACATTTCTGGACGTTTTTCAATGGCAAAAATCAATGAATATTGTAAATGCACAAACAGTAATATCTCCACATTGCAAGGTGCAATTCTGAAATTTTTTGCTTTTTCCTGCTAATCCTAGCATGATAAAGAAGATTCAAAGAGAGTGAGATGCCATCTCCTTTCATTCAGTCAGTAGCTTCAAACATTTCTGGTATATGAAAAACATGTTTTTCAATGGCAAAAATCAATGAATATTGTAAATGCACAAACAGTAATATCTCCACATTGCAAGGTGCAATTCTGAAATTTTTTGCTTTTTCCTGTTAATCCTAGCATGATAAAGAAGATTCAAAGAGAGTGAGATGCCAGCTCCTTTCATTCAGTCAGTAGCTTCAAACATTTCTGGACGTTTTTCAATGGCAAAAATCAATGAATATTGTAAATGCACAAACAGTAATATCTCCACATTGCAAGGTGCAATTCTGAAATTTTTTGCTTTTTCCTGCTAATCCTAGCATGATAAAGAAGATTCAAAGAGAGTGAGATGCCAGCTCCTTTCATTCAGTCAGTAGCTTCAAACATTTCTGGACGTTTTTCAATGGCAAAAATCAATGAATATTGTAAATGCACAAACAGTAATATCTCCACATTGCAAGGTGCAATTCTGAAATTTTTTGCTTTTTCCTGCTCATCCTAGCAGGATAAAGAAGATTCAAAGAGAGTGAGATGCCAGCTCCTTTCATTCAGTCAGTAGCTTCAAACATTTCTGGTATATGAAAAACATGTTTTTCAATGGCAAAAATCAATGAATATTGTAAATGCACAAACAGTAATATCTCCACATTGCAAGGTGCAATTCTGAAATTTTTTGCTTTTTCCTGCTAATCCTAGCATGATAAAGAAGATTCAAAGAGAGTGAGATGCCAGCTCCTTTCATTCAGTCAGTAGCTTCAAACATTTCTGGACGTTTTTCAATGGCAAAAATCAATGAATATTGTAAATGCACAAACAGTAATATCTCCACATTGCAAGGTGCAATTCTGAAATTTTTTGCTTTTTCCTGTTAATCCTAGCATGATAAAGAAGATTCAAAGAGAGTGAGATGCCATCTCCTTTCATTCAGTCAGTAGCTTCAAACATTTCTGGTATATGAAAAACATGTTTTTCAATGGCAAAAATCAATGAATATTGTAAATGCACAAACAGTAATATCTCCACATTGCAAGGTGCAATTCTGAAATTTTTTGCTTTTTCCTGCTAATCCTAGCATGATAAAGAAGATTCAAAGAGAGTGAGATGCCAGCTCCTTTCATTCAGTCAGTAGCTTCAAACATTTCTGGTATATGAAAAACATGTTTTTCAATGGCAAAAATCAATGAATATTGTAAATGCACAAACAGTAATATCTCCACATTGCAAGGTGCAATTCTGAAATTTTTTGCTTTTTCCTGCTAATCCTAGCATGATAAAGAAGATTCAAAGAGAGTGAGATGCCAGCTCCTTTCATTCAGTCAGTAGCTTCAAACATTTCTGGACGTTTTTCAATGGCAAAAATCAATGAATATTGTAAATGCACAAACAGTAATATCTCCACATTGCAAGGTGCAATTCTGAATTTTTTTGCTTTTTCCTGCTAATCCTAGCAGGATAAAGAAGATTCAAAGAGAGTGAGATGCCAGCTCCTTTCATTCAGTCAGTAGCTTCAAACATTTCTGGTATATGAAAAACATGTTTTTCAATGGCAAAAATCAATGAATATTGTAAATGCACAAACAGTAATATCTCGACATTGCAAGGTGCAATTCTGAAATTTTTTGCTTTTTCCTGCTAATCCTAGCATGATAAAGAAGATTCAAAGAGAGTGAGATGCCAGCTCCTTTCATTCAGTCAGTAGCTTCAAACATTTCTGGTATATGAAAAACGTTTTTCAATGGCAAAAATCAATGAATATTGTAAATGCACAAACAGTAATATCTACACATTGCAAGGTGCAATTCTGAAATTTTTTGCTTTTTCCTGCTAATCCTAGTATGATAAAGAAGATTCAAAGAGAGTGAGATGCCAGCTCCTTTCATTCAGTCAGTAGCTTCAAACATTTCTGGACGTTTTTCAATGGCAAAAATCAATGAATATTGTAAATGCACAAACAGTAATATCTCCACATTGCAAGGTGCAATTCTGAAATTTTTTGCTTTTTCCTGTTAATCCTAGCATGATAAAGAAGATTCAAAGAGAGTGAGGTGCCAGCTCCTTTCATTCAGTCAGTAGCTTCAAACATTTCTGGTATATGAATAACATGATGTTTTTCAATGGCAAAAATCAATGAATATTGTAAATGCACAAACAGTAATATCTCCACATTGCAAGGTGCAATTCTGAAATTTTTTGCTTTTTCTTGCTAATCCTAGCATGATAAAGAAGATTCAAAGAGAGTGAGATGCCAGCTCCTTTCATTCAGTCAGTAGCTTCAAACATTTCTGGACGTTTTTCAATGGCAAAAATCAATGAATATTGTAAATGCACAAACAGTAATATCTCCACATTGCAAGGTGCAATTCTGAAATTTTTTGCTTTTTCCTGCTAATCCTAGCATGATAAAGAAGATTCAAAGAGAGTGAGATGCCAGCTCCTTTCATTCAGTCAGTAGCTTCAAATATTTCTGGACGTTTTTCAATGGCAAAAATCAATGAATATTGTAAATGCACAAACAGTAATATCTCCACATTGCAAGGTGCAATTCTGAAATTTTTTGCTTTTTCCTGCTAATCCTAGCATGATAAAAAAGATTCAAAGAGAGTGAGATGCCAGCTCCTTTCAGTCAGTCAGTAGCTTCAAACATTTCTGGTATATGAAAAACATGTTTTTCAATGGCAAAAATCAATGAATATTGTAAATGCACAAACAGTAATATCTCCACATTGCAAGGTGCAATTCTGAAATTTTTTGCTTTTTCCTGCTAATCCTAGCATGATAAAGAAGATTCAAAGAGAGTGAGATGCCAGCTCCTTTCATTCAGTCAGTAGCTTCAAACATTTCTGGACGTTTTTCAATGGCAAAAATCAATGAATATTGTAAATGCACAAACAGTAATATCTCCACATTGCAAGGTGCAATTCTGAATTTTTTTGCTTTTTCCTGCTAATCCTAGCAGGATAAAGAAGATTCAAAGAGAGTGAGATGCCAGCTCCTTTCATTCAGTCAGTAGCTTCAAACATTTCTGGTATATGAAAAACATGTTTTTCAATGGCAAAAATCAATGAATATTGTAAATGCACAAACAGTAATATCTCGACATTGCAAGGTGCAATTCTGAAATTTTTTGCTTTTTCCTGCTAATCCTAGCATGATAAAGAAGATCCAAAGAGAGTGAGATGCCAGCTCCTTTCATTCAGTCAGTAGCTTCAAACATTTCTGGTATATGAAAAACGTTTTTCAATGGCAAAAATCAATGAATATTGTAAATGCACAAACAGTAATATCTACACATTGCAAGGTGCAATTCTGAAATTTTTTGCTTTTTCCTGCTAATCCTAGTATGATAAAGAAGATTCAAAGAGAGTGAGATGCCAGCTCCTTTCATTCAGTCAGTAGCTTCAAACATTTCTGGACGTTTTTCAATGGCAAAAATCAATGAATATTGTAAATGCACAAACAGTAATATCTCCACATTGCAAGGTGCAATTCTGAAATTTTTTGCTTTTTCCTGTTAATCCTAGCATGATAAAGAAGATTCAAAGAGAGTGAGGTGCCAGCTCCTTTCATTCAGTCAGTAGCTTCAAACATTTCTGGTATATGAATGACATGATGTTTTTCAATGGCAAAAATCAATGAATATTGTAAATGCACAAACAGTAATATCTCCACATTGCAAGGTGCAATTCTGAAATTTTTTGCTTTTTCTTGCTAATCCTAGCATGATAAAGAAGATTCAAAGAGAGTGAGATGCCAGCTCCTTTCATTCAGTCAGTAGCTTCAAACATTTCTGGACGTTTTTCAATGGCAAAAATCAATGAATATTGTAAATGCACAAACAGTAATATCTCCACATTGCAAGGTGCAATTCTGAAATTTTTTGCTTTTTCCTGCTAATCCTAGCATGATAAAGAAGATTCAAAGAGAGTGAGATGCCAGCTCCTTTCATTCAGTCAGTAGCTTCAAACATTTCTGGACGTTTTTCAATGGCAAAAATCAATGAATATTGTAAATGCACAAACAGTAATATCTCCACATTGCAAGGTGCAATTCTGAAATTTTTTGCTTTTTCCTGCTAATCCTAGCATGATAAAGAAGATTCAAAGAGAGTGAGATGCCAGCTCCTTTCAGTCAGTCAGTAGCTTCAAACATTTCTGGTATATGAAAAACATGTTTTTCAATGGCAAAAATCAATGAATATTGTAAATGCACAAACAGTAATATCTCCACATTGCAAGGTGCAATTCTGAAATTTTTTGCTTTTTCCTGCTAATCCTAGCATGATAAAGAAGATTCAAAGAGAGTGAGATGCCAGCTCCTTTCATTCAGTCAGTAGCTTCAAACATTTCTGGACGTTTTTCAATGGCAAAAATCAATGAATATTGTAAATGCACAAACAGTAATATCTCCACATTGCAAGGTGCAATTCTGAAATTTTTTGCTTTTTCCTGTTAATCCTAGCATGATAAAGAAGATTCAAAGAGAGTGAGATGCCAGCTCCTTTCATTCAGTCAGTAGCTTCAAACATTTCTGGACGTTTTTCAATGGCAAAAATCAATGAATATTGTAAATGCACAAACAGTAATATCTCCACATTGCAAGGTGCAATTCTGAAATTTTTTGCTTTTTCCTGCTAATCCTAGCATGATAAAGAAGATTCAAAGAGAGTGAGATGCCAGCTCCTTTCATTCAGTCAGTAGCTTCAAACATTTCTGGTATATGAAAAACATGTTTTTCAATGGCAAAAATCAATGAATATTGTAAATGCACAAACAGTAATATCTCCACATTGCAAGGTGCAATTCTGAAATTTTTTGCTTTTTCCTGCTAATCCTAGCATGATAAAGAAGATTCAAAGAGAGTGAGATGCCAGCTCCTTTCATTCAGTCAGTAGCTTCAAACATTTCTGGACGTTTTTCAATGGCAAAAATCAATGAATATTGTAAATGCACAAACAGTAATATCTCCACATTGCAAGGTGCAATTCTGAATTTTTTTGCTTTTTCCTGCTAATCCTAGCAGGATAAAGAAGATTCAAAGAGAGTGAGATGCCAGCTCCTTTCATTCAGTCAGTAGCTTCAAACATTTCTGGTATATGAAAAACATGTTTTTCAATGGCAAAAATCAATGAATATTGTAAATGCACAAACAGTAATATCTCGACATTGCAAGGTGCAATTCTGAAATTTTTTGCTTTTTCCTGCTAATCCTAGCATGATAAAGAAGATTCAAAGAGAGTGAGATGCCAGCTCCTTTCATTCAGTCAGTAGCTTCAAACATTTCTGGTATATGAAAAACGTTTTTCAATGGCAAAAATCAATGAATATTGTAAATGCACAAACAGTAATATCTACACATTGCAAGGTGCAATTCTGAAATTTTTTGCTTTTCCTGCTAATCCTAGTATGATAAAGAAGATTCAAAGAGAGTGAGATGCCAGCTCCTTTCATTCAGTCAGTAGCTTCAAACATTTCTGGACGTTTTTCAATGGCAAAAATCAATGAATATTGTAAATGCACAAACAGTAATATCTCCACATTGCAAGGTGCAATTCTGAAATTTTTTGCTTTTTCCTGTTAATCCTAGCATGATAAAGAAGATTCAAAGAGAGTGAGGTGCCAGCTCCTTTCATTCAGTCAGTAGCTTCAAACATTTCTGGTATATGAATAACATGATGTTTTTCAATGGCAAAAATCAATGAATATTGTAAATGCACAAACAGTAATATCTCCACATTGCAAGGTGCAATTCTGAAATTTTTTGCTTTTTCCTGCTAATCCTAGTATGATAAAGAAGATTCAAAGAGAGTGAGATGCCAGCTCCTTTCATTCAGTCAGTAGCTTCAAACATTTCTGGACGTTTTTCAATGGCAAAAATCAATGAATATTGTAAATGCACAAACAGTAATATCTCCACATTGCAAGGTGCAATTCTGAAATTTTTTGCTTTTTCCTGTTAATCCTAGCATGATAAAGAAGATTCAAAGAGAGTGAGGTGCCAGCTCCTTTCATTCAGTCAGTAGCTTCAAACATTTCTGGTATATGAATAACATGATGTTTTTCAATGGCAAAAATCAATGAATATTGTAAATGCACAAACAGTAATATCTCCACATTGCAAGGTGCAATTCTGAAATTTTTTGCTTTTTCCTGCTAATCCTAGCATGATAAAGAAGATTCAAAGAGAGTGAGATGCCAGCTCCTTTCATTCAGTCAGTAGCTTCAAACATTTCTGGACGTTTTTCAATGGCAAAAATCAATGAATATTGTAAATGCACAAACAGTAATATCTCCACATTGCAAGGTGCAATTCTGAAATTTTTTGCTTTTTCCTGCTAATCCTAGCATGATAAAGAAGATTCAAAGAGAGTGAGATGCCATCTCCTTTCATTCAGTCAGTAGCTTCAAACATTTCTGGTATATGAAAAACATGTTTTTCAATGGCAAAAATCAATGAATATTGTAAATGCACAAACAGTAATATCTCCACATTGCAAGGTGCAATTCTGAAATTTTTTGCTTTTTCCTGCTAATCCTAGCATGATAAAGAAGATTCAAAGAGAGTGAGATGCCAGCTCCTTTCATTCAGTCAGTAGCTTCAAACATTTCTGGACGTTTTTCAATGGCAAAAATCAATGAATATTGTAAATGCACAAACAGTAATATCTCCACATTGCAAGGTGCAATTCTGAAATTTTTTGCTTTTTCCTGTTAATCCTAGCATGATAAAGAAGATTCAAAGAGAGTGAGATGCCAGCTCCTTTCATTCAGTCAGTAGCTTCAAACATTTCTGGACGTTTTTCAATGGCAAAAATCAATGAATATTGTAAATGCACAAACAGTAATATCTCCACATTGCAAGGTGCAATTCTGAAATTTTTTGCTTTTTCCTGCTAATCCTAGCATGATAAAGAAGATTCAAAGAGAGTGAGATGCCAGCTCCTTTCATTCAGTCAGTAGCTTCAAACATTTCTGGTATATGAAAAACATGTTTTTCAATGGCAAAAATCAATGAATATTGTAAATGCACAAACAGTAATATCTCCACATTGCAAGGTGCAATTCTGAAATTTTTTGCTTTTTCCTGTTAATCCTAGCATGATAAAGAAGATTCAAAGAGAGTGAGATGCCATCTCCTTTCATTCAGTCAGTAGCTTCAAACATTTCTGGTGTATGAAAAACATGTTTTTCAATGGCAAAAATCAATGAATATTGTAAATGCACAAACAGTAATATCTCCACATTGCAAGGTGCAATTCTGAAATTTTTTGCTTTTTCCTGCTAATCCTAGCATGATAAAGAAGATTCAAAGAGAGTGAGATGCCAGCTCCTTTCATTCAGTCAGTAGCTTCAAACATTTCTGGTATATGAAAAACATGTTTTTCAATGGCAAAAATCAATGAATATTGTAAATGCACAAACAGTAATATCTCCACATTGCAAGGTGCAATTCTGAAATTTTTTGCTTTTTCCTGCTAATCCTAGCATGATAAAGAAGATTCAAAGAGAGTGAGATGCCAGCTCCTTTCATTCAGTCAGTAGCTTCAAACATTTCTGGACGTTTTTCAATGGCAAAAATCAATGAATATTGTAAATGCACAAACAGTAATATCTCCACATTGCAAGGTGCAATTCTGAATTTTTTTGCTTTTTCCTGCTAATCCTAGCAGGATAAAGAAGATTCAAAGAGAGTGAGATGCCAGCTCCTTTCATTCAGTCAGTAGCTTCAAACATTTCTGGTATATGAAAAACATGTTTTTCAATGGCAAAAATCAATGAATATTGTAAATGCACAAACAGTAATATCTCGACATTGCAAGGTGCAATTCTGAAATTTTTTGCTTTTTCCTGCTAATCCTAGCATGATAAAGAAGATTCAAAGAGAGTGAGATGCCAGCTCCTTTCATTCAGTCAGTAGCTTCAAACATTTCTGGTATATGAAAAACGTTTTTCAATGGCAAAAATCAATGAATATTGTAAATGCACAAACAGTAATATCTACACATTGCAAGGTGCAATTCTGAAATTTTTTGCTTTTTCCTGCTAATCCTAGTATGATAAAGAAGATTCAAAGAGAGTGAGATGCCAGCTCCTTTCATTCAGTCAGTAGCTTCAAACATTTCTGGACGTTTTTCAATGGCAAAAATCAATGAATATTGTAAATGCACAAACAGTAATATCTCCACATTGCAAGGTGCAATTCTGAAATTTTTTGCTTTTTCCTGTTAATCCTAGCATGATAAAGAAGATTCAAAGAGAGTGAGGTGCCAGCTCCTTTCATTCAGTCAGTAGCTTCAAACATTTCTGGTATATGAATAACATGATGTTTTTCAATGGCAAAAATCAATGAATATTGTAAATGCACAAACAGTAATATCTCCACATTGCAAGGTGCAATTCTGAAATTTTTTGCTTTTTCCTGCTAATCCTAGCATGATAAAGAAGATTCAAAGAGAGTGAGATGCCAGCTCCTTTCATTCAGTCAGTAGCTTCAAACATTTCTGGACGTTTTTCAATGGCAAAAATCAATGAATATTGTAAATGCACAAACAGTAATATCTCCACATTGCAAGGTGCAATTCTGAAATTTTTTGCTTTTTCCTGCTAATCCTAGCATGATAAAGAAGATTCAAAGAGAGTGAGATGCCAGCTCCTTTCATTCAGTCAGTAGCTTCAAACATTTCTGGACGTTTTTCAATGGCAAAAATCAATGAATATTGTAAATGCACAAACAGTAATATCTCCACATTGCAAGGTGCAATTCTGAAATTTTTTGCTTTTTCCTGCTAATCCTAGCATGATAAAGAAGATTCAAAGAGAGTGAGATGCCAGCTCCTTTCAGTCAGTCAGTAGCTTCAAACATTTCTGGTATATGAAAAACATGTTTTTCAATGGCAAAAATCAATGAATATTGTAAATGCACAAACAGTAATATCTCCACATTGCAAGGTGCAATTCTGAAATTTTTTGCTTTTTCCTGCTAATCCTAGCATGATAAAGAAGATTCAAAGAGAGTGAGATGCCAGCTCCTTTCATTCAGTCAGTAGCTTCAAACATTTCTGGACGTTTTTCAATGGCAAAAATCAATGAATATTGTAAATGCACAAACAGTAATATCTCCACATTGCAAGGTGCAATTCTGAAATTTTTTGCTTTTTCCTGTTAATCCTAGCATGATAAAGAAGATTCAAAGAGAGTGAGATGCCAGCTCCTTTCATTCAGTCAGTAGCTTCAAACATTTCTGGACGTTTTTCAATGGCAAAAATCAATGAATATTGTAAATGCACAAACAGTAATATCTCCACATTGCAAGTTGCAATTCTGAAATTTTTTGCTTTTTCCTGCTAATCCTAGCATGATAAAGAAGATTCAAAGAGAGTGAGATGCCAGCTCCTTTCATTCAGTCAGTAGCTTCAAACATTTCTGGTATATGAAAAACATGTTTTTCAATGGCAAAAATCAATGAATATTGTAAATGCACAAACAGTAATATCTCCACATTGCAAGGTGCAATTCTGAAATTTTTTGCTTTTTCCTGCTAATCCTAGCATGATAAAGAAGATTCAAAGAGAGTGAGATGCCAGCTCCTTTCATTCAGTCAGTAGCTTCAAACATTTCTGGTATATGAAAAACATGTTTTTCAATGGCAAAAATCAATGAATATTGTAAATGCACAAACAGTAATATCTCCACATTGCAAGGTGCAATTCTGAAATTTTTTGCTTTTTCCTGCTAATCCTAGCATGATAAAGAAGATTCAAAGAGAGTGAGATGCCAGCTCCTTTCATTCAGTCAGTAGCTTCAAACATTTCTGGTATATGAAAAACATGTTTTTCAATGGCAAAAATCAATGAATATTGTAAATGCACAAACAGTAATATCTCCACATTGCAAGGTGCAATTCTGAAATTTTTTGCTTTTTCCTGCTAATCCTAGCATGATAAAGAAGATTCAAAGAGAGTGAGATGCCAGCTCCTTTCATTCAGTCAGTAGCTTCAAACATTTCTGGACGTTTTTCAATGGCAAAAATCAATGAATATTGTAAATGCACAAACAGTAATATCTCCACATTGCAAGGTGCAATTCTGAAATTTTTTGCTTTTTCCTGTTAATCCTAGCATGATAAAGAAGATTCAAAGAGAGTGAGATGCCAGCTCCTTTCATTCAGTCAGTAGCTTCAAACATTTCTGGTATATGAAAAACATGTTTTTCAATGGCAAAAATCAATGAATATTGTAAATGCACAAACAGTAATATCTCCACATTGCAAGGTGCAATTCTGAAATTTTTTGCTTTTTCCTGCTAGTCCTAGCATGATAAAGAAGATTCAAAGAGAGTGAGATGCCAGCTCCTTTCATTCAGTCAGTAGCTTCAAACATTTCTGGTATATGAAAAACATGTTTTTCAATGGCAAAAATCAATGAATATTGTAAATGCACAAACAGTAATATCTCCACATTGCAAGGTGCAATTCTGAAATTTTTTGCTTTTTCCTGCTAATCCTAGCATGATAAAGAAGATTCAAAGAGAGTGAGATGCCAGCTCCTTTCATTCAGTCAGTAGCTTCAAACATTTCTGGTATATGAAAAACCTGTTTTTCAATGGCAAAAATCAATGAATATTGTAAATGCACAAACAGTAATATCTCCACATTGCAAGGTGCAATTCTGAAATGTTTTCCTTTTTCCTGCTAATCCTAGCATGATAAAGAAGATTCAAAGAGAGTGAGATGCCAGCTCCTTTCATTCAGTCAGTAGCTTCAAACATTTCTGGACGTTTTTCAATGGCAAAAATCAATGAATATTGTAAATGCACAAACAGTAATATCTCCACATTGCAAGGTGCAATTCTGAAATTTTTTGCTTTTTCCTGTTAATCCTAGCATGATAAAGAAGATTCAAAGAGAGTGAGATGCCAGCTCCTTTCATTCAGTCAGTAGCTTCAAACATTTCTGGTATATGAATAACATGATGTTTTTCAATGGCAAAAATCAATGAATATTGTAAATGCACAAACAGTAATATCTCCACATTGCAAGGTGCAATTCTGAAATTTTTTGCTTTTTCCTGCTAATCCTAGCATGATAAAGAAGATTCAAAGAGAGTGAGATGCCAGCTCCTTTCATTCAGTCAGTAGCTTCAAACATTTCTGGACGTTTTTCAATGGCAAAAAACAATGAATATTGTAAATGCACAAACAGTAATATCTCCACATTGCAAGGTGCAATTCTGAAATTTTTTGCTTTTTCCTGCTAATCCTAGCATGATAAAGAAGATTCAAAGAGAGTGAGATGCCAGCTCCTTTCAGTCAGTCAGTAGCTTCAAACATTTCTGGTATATGAAAAACATGTTTTTCAATGGCAAAAATCAATGAATATTGTAAATGCACAAACAGTAATATCTCCACATTGCAAGGTGCAATTCTGAAATTTTTTGCTTTTTCCTGTTAATCCTAGCATGATAAAGAAGATTCAAAGAGAGTGAGATGCCAGCTCCTTTCATTCAGTCAGTAGCTTCAAACATTTCTGGACGTTTTTCAATGGCAAAAATCAATGAATATTGTAAATGCACAAACAGTAATATCTCCACATTGCAAGGTGCAATTCTGAAATTTTTTGCTTTTTCCTGCTAATCCTAGCATGATAAAGAAGATTCAAAGAGAGTGAGATGCCAGCTCCTTTCATTCAGTCAGTAGCTTCAAACATTTCTGGTATATGAAAAACATGTTTTTCAATGGCAAAAATCAATGAATATTGTAAATGCACAAACAGTAATATCTCCACATTGCAAGGTGCAATTCTGAAATTTTTTGCTTTTTCCTGTTAATCCTAGCATGATAAAGAAGATTCAAAGAGAGTGAGATGCCATCTCCTTTCATTCAGTCAGTAGCTTCAAACATTTCTGGTATATGAAAAACATGTTTTTCAATGGCAAAAATCAATGAATATTGTAAATGCACAAACAGTAATATCTCCACATTGCAAGGTGCAATTCTGAAATTTTTTGCTTTTTCCTGCTAATCCTAGCATGATAAAGAAGATTCAAAGAGAGTGAGATGCCAGCTCCTTTCATTCAGTCAGTAGCTTCAAACATTTCTGGTATATGAAAAACATGTTTTACAATGGCAAAAATCAATGAATATTGTAAATGCACAAACAGTAATATCTCCACATTGCAAGGTGCAATTCTGAAATTTTTTGCTTTTTCCTGCTAATCCTAGCATGATAAAGAAGATTCAAAGAGAGTGAGATGCCAGCTCCTTTCATTCAGTCAGTAGCTTCAAACATTTCTGGACGTTTTTCAATGGCAAAAATCAATGAATATTGTAAATGCACAAACAGTAATATCTCCACATTGCAAGGTGCAATTCTGAATTTTTTTGCTTTTTCCTGCTAATCCTAGCAGGATAAAGAAGATTCAAAGAGAGTGAGATGCCAGCTCCTTTCATTCAGTCAGTAGCTTCAAACATTTCTGGTATATGAAAAACATGTTTTTCAATGGCAAAAATCAATGAATATTGTAAATGCACAAACAGTAATATCTCGACATTGCAAGGTGCAATTCTGAAATTTTTTGCTTTTTCCTGCTAATCCTAGCATGATAAAGAAGATTCAAAGAGAGTGAGATGCCAGCTCCTTTCATTCAGTCAGTAGCTTCAAACATTTCTGGTATATGAAAAACGTTTTTCAATGGCAAAAATCAATGAATATTGTAAATGCACAAACAGTAATATCTACACATTGCAAGGTGCAATTCTGAAATTTTTTGCTTTTTCCTGCTAATCCTAGTATGATAAAGAAGATTCAAAGAGAGTGAGATGCCAGCTCCTTTCATTCAGTCAGTAGCTTCAAACATTTCTGGACGTTTTTCAATGGCAAAAATCAATGAATATTGTAAATGCACAAACAGTAATATCTCCACATTGCAAGGTGCAATTCTGAAATTTTTTGCTTTTTCCTGTTAATCCTAGCATGATAAAGAAGATTCAAAGAGAGTGAGGTGCCAGCTCCTTTCATTCAGTCAGTAGCTTCAAACATTTCTGGTATATGAATAACATGATGTTTTTCAATGGCAAAAATCAATGAATATTGTAAATGCACAAACAGTAATATCTCCACATTGCAAGGTGCAATTCTGAAATTTTTTGCTTTTTCCTGCTAATCCTAGCATGATAAAGAAGATTCAAAGAGAGTGAGATGCCATCTCCTTTCATTCAGTCAGTAGTTTCAAACATTTCTGGTATATGAAAAACATGTTTTTCAATGGCAAAAATCAATGAATATTGTAAATGCACAAACAGTAATATCTCCACATTGCAAGGTGCAATTCTGAAATTTTTTGCTTTTTCCTGTTAATCCTAGCATGATAAAGAAGATTCAAAGAGAGTGAGATGCCAGCTCCTTTCATTCAGTCAGTAGCTTCAAACATTTCTGGACGTTTTTCAATGGCAAAAATCAATGAATATTGTAAATGCACAAACAGTAATATCTCCACATTGCAAGGTGCAATTCTGAAATTTTTTGCTTTTTCCTGCTAATCCTAGCATGATAAAGAAGATTCAAAGAGAGTGAGATGCCAGCTCCTTTCATTCAGTCAGTAGCTTCAAACATTTCTGGACGTTTTTCAATGGCAAAAATCAATGAATATTGTAAATGCACAAACAGTAATATCTCCACATTGCAAGGTGCAATTCTGAAATTTTTTGCTTTTTCCTGCTAATCCTAGCAGGATAAAGAAGATTCAAAGAGAGTGAGATGCCAGCTCCTTTCATTCAGTCAGTAGCTTCAAACATTTCTGGTATATGAAAAACATGTTTTTCAATGGCAAAAATCAATGAATATTGTAAATGCACAAACAGTAATATCTCCACATTGCAAGGTGCAATTCTGAAATTTTTTGCTTTTTCCTGCTAATCCTAGCATGATAAAGAAGATTCAAAGAGAGTGAGATGCCAGCTCCTTTCATTCAGTCAGTAGCTTCAAACATTTCTGGACGTTTTTCAATGGCAAAAATCAATGAATATTGTAAATGCACAAACAGTAATATCTCCACATTGCAAGGTGCAATTCTGAAATTTTTTGCTTTTTCCTGTTAATCCTAGCATGATAAAGAAGATTCAAAGAGAGTGAGATGCCATCTCCTTTCATTCAGTCAGTAGCTTCAAACATTTCTGGTATATGAAAAACATGTTTTTCAATGGCAAAAATCAATGAATATTGTAAATGCACAAACAGTAATATCTCCACATTGCAAGGTGCAATTCTGAAAATTTTTGCTTTTTCCTGTTAATCCTAGCATGATAAAGAAGATTCAAAGAGAGTGAGATGCCAGCTCCTTTCATTCAGTCAGTAGCTTCAAACATTTCTGGACGTTTTTCAATGGCAAAAATCAATGAATATTGTAAATGCACAAACAGTAATATCTCCACATTGCAAGGTGCAATTCTGAAATTTTTTGCTTTTTCCTGCTAATCCTAGCATGATAAAGAAGATTCAAAGAGAGTGAGATGCCAGCTCCTTTCATTCAGTCAGTAGCTTCAAACATTTCTGGACGTTTTTCAATGGCAAAAATCAATGAATATTGTAAATGCACAAACAGTAATATCTCCACATTGCAAGGTGCAATTCTGAATTTTTTTGCTTTTTCCTGCTAATCCTAGCAGGATAAAGAAGATTCAAAGAGAGTGAGATGCCAGCTCCTTTCATTCAGTCAGTAGCTTCAAACATTTCTGGTATATGAAAAACATGTTTTTCAATGGCAAAAATCAATGAATATTGTAAATGCACAAACAGTAATATCTCGACATTGCAAGGTGCAATTCTGAAATTTTTTGCTTTTTCCTGCTAATCCTAGCATGATAAAGAAGATTCAAAGAGAGTGAGATGCCAGCTCCTTTCATTCAGTCAGTAGCTTCAAACATTTCTGGTATATGAAAAACGTTTTTCAATGGCAAAAATCAATGAATATTGTAAATGCACAAACAGTAATATCTACACATTGCAAGGTGCAATTCTGAAATGTTTTGCTTTTTCCTGCTAATCCTAGTATGATAAAGAAGATTCAAAGAGAGTGAGATGCCAGCTCCTTTCATTCAGTCAGTAGCTTCAAACATTTCTGGTATATGAATAACATGATGTTTTTCAATGGCAAAAATCAATGAATATTTTAAATGCACAAACAGTAATATCTCCACATTGCAAGGTGCAATTCTGAAATTTTTTGCTTTTTCCTGCTAATCCTAGCATGATAAAGAAGATTCAAAGAGAGTGAGATGCCAGCTCCTTTCATTCAGTCAGTAGCTTCAAACATTTCTGGACGTTTTTCAATGGCAAAAATCAATGAATATTGTAAATGCACAAACAGTAATATTTCCACATTGCAAGGTGCAATTCTGAAATTTTTTGCTTTTTCCTGCTAATCCTAGCATGATAAAGAAGATTCAAAGAGAGTGAGATGCCAGCTCCTTTCATTCAGTCAGTAGCTTCAAACATTTCTGGACGTTTTTCAATGGCAAAAATCAATGAATATTGTAAATGCACAAACAGTAATATCTCCACATTGCAAGGTGCAATTCTGAAATTTTTTGCTTTTTCCTGCTAATCCTAGCAGGATAAAGAAGATTCAAAGAGAGTGAGATGCCAGCTCCTTTCATTCAGTCAGTAGCTTCAAACATTTCTGGTATATGAAAAACATGTTTTTCAATGGCAAAAATCAATGAATATTGTAAATGCACAAACAGTAATATCTCCACATTGCAAGGTGCAATTCTGAAATTTTTTGCTTTTTCCTGCTAATCCTAGCATGATAAAGAAGATTCAAAGAGAGTGAGATGCCAGCTCCTTTCATTCAGTCAGTAGCTTCAAACATTTCTGGACGTTTTTCAATGGCAAAAATCAATGAATATTGTAAATGCACAAACAGTAATATCTCCACATTGCAAGGTGCAATTCTGAAATTTTTTGCTTTTTCCTGTTAATCCTAGCATGATAAAGAAGATTCAAAGAGAGTGAGATGCCAGCTCCTTTCATTCAGTCAGTAGCTTCAAACATTTCTGGACGTTTTTCAATGGCAAAAATCAATGAATATTGTAAATGCACAAACAGTAATATCTCCACATTGCAAGGTGCAATTCTGAAATTTTTTGCTTTTTCCTGCTAATCCTAGCAGGATAAAGAAGATTCAAAGAGAGTGAGATGCCAGCTCCTTTCATTCAGTCAGTAGCTTCAAACATTTCTGGTATATGAAAAACATGTTTTTCAATGGCAAAAATCAATGAATATTGTAAATGCACAAACAGTAATATCTCGACATTGCAAGGTGCAATTCTGAAATTTTTTGCTTTTTCCTGCTAATCCTAGCATGATAAAGAAGATTCAAAGAGAGTGAGATGCCAGCTCCTTTCATTCAGTCAGTAGCTTCAAACATTTCTGGTATATGAAAAACGTTTTTCAATGGCAAAAATCAATGAATATTGTAAATGCACAAACAGTAATATCTACACATTGCAAGGTGCAATTCTGAAATTTTTTGCTTTTTCCTGCTAATCCTAGTATGATAAAGAAGATTCAAAGAGAGTGAGATGCCAGCTCCTTTCATTCAGTCAGTAGCTTCAAACATTTCTGGTATATGAAAAACATGTTTTTCAATGGCAAAAATCAATGAATATTGTAAATGCACAAACAGTAATATCTCGACATTGCAAGGTGCAATTCTGAAATGTTTTGCTTTTTCCTGCTAATCCTAGCATGATAAAGAAGATTCAAAGAGAGTGAGATGCCAGCTCCTTTCATTCAGTCAGTAGCTTCAAACATTTCTGGTATATGAAAAACGTTTTTCAATGGCAAAAATCAATGAATATTGTAAATGCACAAACAGTAATATCTACACATTGCAAGGTGCAATTCTGAAATTTTTTGCTTTTTCCTGCTAATCCTAGTATGATAAAGAAGATTCAAAGAGAGTGAGATGCCAGCTCCTTTCATTCAGTCAGTAGCTTCAAACATTTCTGGACATTTTTCAATGGCAAAAATCAATGAATATTGTAAATGCACAAACAGTAATATCTCCACATTGCAAGGTGCAATTCTGAAATGTTTTGCTTTTTCCTGTTAATCCTAGCATGATAAAGAAGATTCAAAGAGAGTGAGGTGCCAGCTCCTTTCATTCAGTCAGTAGCTTCAAACATTTCTGGTATATGAATAACATGATGTTTTTCAATGGCAAAAATCAATGAATATTGTAAATGCACAAACAGTAATATCTCCACATTGCAAGGTGCAATTCTGAAATTTTTTGCTTTTTCCTGCTAATCCTAGCATGATAAAGAAGATTCAAAGAGAGTGAGATGCCAGCTCCTTTCATTCAGTCAGTAGCTTCAAACATTTCTGGACGTTTTTCAATGGCAAAAATCAATGAATATTGTAAATGCACAAACAGTAATATCTCCACATTGCAAGGTGCAATTCTGAAATTTTTTGCTTTTTCCTGTTAATCCTAGCATGATAAAGAAGATTCAAAGAGAGTGAGATGCCATCTCCTTTCATTCAGTCAGTAGCTTCAAACATTTCTGGTATATGAAAAACATGTTTTTCAATGGCAAAAATCAATGAATATTGTAAATGCACAAACAGTAATATCTCCACATTGCAAGGTGCAATTCTGAAATTTTTTGCTTTTTCCTGCTAATCCTAGCATGATAAAGAAGATTCAAAGAGAGTGAGATGCCAGCTCCTTTCATTCAGTCAGTAGCTTCAAACATTTCTGGTATATGAAAAACATGTTTTTCAATGGCAAAAATCAATGAATATTGTAAATGCACAAACAGTAATATCTCCACATTGCAAGGTGCAATTCTGAAATTTTTTGCTTTTTCCTGTTAATCCTAGCATGATAAAGAAGATTCAAAGAGAGTGAGATGCCAGCTCCTTTCATTCAGTCAGTAGCTTCAAACATTTCTGGACGTTTTTCAATGGCAAAAATCAATGAATATTGTAAATGCACAAACAGTAATATCTCCACATTGCAAGGTGCAATTCTGAAATTTTTTGCTTTTTCCTGCTAATCCTAGCATGATAAAGAAGATTCAAAGAGAGTGAGATGCCAGCTCCTTTCATTCAGTCAGTAGCTTCAAACATTTCTGGACATTTTTCAATGGCAAAAATCAATGAATATTGTAAATGCACAAACAGTAATATCTCCACATTGCAAGGTGCAATTCTGAAATTTTTTGCTTTTTCCTGCTAATCCTAGCAGGATAAAGAAGATTCAAAGAGAGTGAGATGCCAGCTCCTTTCATTCAGTCAGTAGCTTCAAACATTTCTGGTATATGAAAAACATGTTTTTCAATGGCAAAAATCAATGAATATTGTAAATGCACAAACAGTAATATCTCCACATGGCAAGGTGCAATTCTGAAATTTTTTGCTTTTTCCTGCTAATCCTAGCATGATAAAGAAGATTCAAAGAGAGTGAGATGCCAGCTCCTTTCATTCAGTCAGTAGCTTCAAACATTTCTGGACGTTTTTCAATGGCAAAAATCAATGAATATTGTAAATGCACAAACAGTAATATCTCCACATTGCAAGGTGCAATTCTGAAATTTTTTGCTTTTTCCTGTTAATCCTAGCATGATAAAGAAGATTCAAAGAGAGTGAGATGCCATCTCCTTTCATTCAGTCAGTAGCTTCAAACATTTCTGGTATATGAAAAACATGTTTTTCAATGGCAAAAATCAATGAATATTGTAAATGCACAAACAGTAATATCTCCACATTGCAAGGTGCAATTCTGAAATTTTTTGCTTTTTCCTGCTAATCCTAGCATGATAAAGAAGATTCAAAGAGAGTGAGATGCCAGCTCCTTTCATTCAGTCAGTAGCTTCAAACATTTCTGGTATATGAAAAACATGTTTTACAATGGCAAAAATCAATGAATATTGTAAATGCACAAACAGTAATATCTCCACATTGCAAGGTGCAATTCTGAAATTTTTTGCTTTTTCCTGCTAATCCTAGCATGATAAAGAAGATTCAAAGAGAGTGAGATGCCAGCTCCTTTCATTCAGTCAGTAGCTTCAAACATTTCTGGACGTTTTTCAATGGCAAAAATCAATGAATATTGTAAATGCACAAACAGTAATATCTCCACATTGCAAGGTGCAATTCTGAATTTTTTTGCTTTTTCCTGCTAATCCTAGCAGGATAAAGAAGATTCAAAGAGAGTGAGATGCCAGCTCCTTTCATTCAGTCAGTAGCTTCAAACATTTCTGGTATATGAAAAACATGTTTTTCAATGGCAAAAATCAATGAATATTGTAAATGCACAAACAGTAATATCTCGACATTGCAAGGTGCAATTCTGAAATTTTTTGCTTTTTCCTGCTAATCCTAGCATGATAAAGAAGATTCAAAGAGAGTGAGATGCCAGCTCCTTTCATTCAGTCAGTAGCTTCAAACATTTCTGGTATATGAAAAACGTTTTTCAATGGCAAAAATCAATGAATATTGTAAATGCACAAACAGTAATATCTACACATTGCAAGGTGCAATTCTGAAATTTTTTGCTTTTTCCTGCTAATCCTAGTATGATAAAGAAGATTCAAAGAGAGTGAGATGCCAGCTCCTTTCATTCAGTCAGTAGCTTCAAACATTTCTGGACGTTTTTCAATGGCAAAAATCAATGAATATTGTAAATGCACAAACAGTAATATCTCCACATTGCAAGGTGCAATTCTGAAATTTTTTGCTTTTTCCTGTTAATCCTAGCATGATAAAGAAGATTCAAAGAGAGTGAGGTGCCAGCTCCTTTCATTCAGTCAGTAGCTTCAAACATTTCTGGTATATGAATAACATGATGTTTTTCAATGGCAAAAATCAATGAATATTGTAAATGCACAAACAGTAATATCTCCACATTGCAAGGTGCAATTCTGAAATTTTTTGCTTTTTCCTGCTAATCCTAGCATGATAAAGAAGATTCAAAGAGAGTGAGATGCCAGCTCCTTTCATTCAGTCAGTAGCTTCAAACATTTCTGGACGTTTTTCAATGGCAAAAATCAATGAATATTGTAAATGCACAAACAGTAATATCTCCACATTGCAAGGTGCAATTCTGAAATTTTTTGCTTTTTCCTGCTAATCCTAGCATGATAAAGAAGATTCAAAGAGAGTGAGATGCCATCTCCTTTCATTCAGTCAGTAGCTTCAAACATTTCTGGTATATGAAAAACATGTTTTTCAATGGCAAAAATCAATGAATATTGTAAATGCACAAACAGTAATATCTCCACATTGCAAGGTGCAATTCTGAAATTTTTTGCTTTTTCCTGTTAATCCTAGCATGATAAAGAAGATTCAAAGAGAGTGAGATGCCAGCTCCTTTCATTCAGTCAGTAGCTTCAAACATTTCTGGACGTTTTTCAATGGCAAAAATCAATGAATATTGTAAATGCACAAACAGTAATATCTCCACATTGCAAGGTGCAATTCTGAAATTTTTTGCTTTTTCCTGCTAATCCTAGCATGATAAAGAAGATTCAAAGAGAGTGAGATGCCAGCTCCTTTCATTCAGTCAGTAGCTTCAAACATTTCTGGACGTTTTTCAATGGCAAAAATCAATGAATATTGTAAATGCACAAACAGTAATATCTCCACATTGCAAGGTGCAATTCTGAAATTTTTTGCTTTTTCCTGCTAATCCTAGCAGGATAAAGAAGATTCAAAGAGAGTGAGATGCCAGCTCCTTTCATTCAGTCAGTAGCTTCAAACATTTCTGGTATATGAAAAACATGTTTTTCAATGGCAAAAATCAATGAATATTGTAAATGCACAAACAGTAATATCTCCACATTGCAAGGTGCAATTCTGAAATTTTTTGCTTTTTCCTGCTAATCCTAGCATGATAAAGAAGATTCAAAGAGAGTGAGATGCCAGCTCCTTTCATTCAGTCAGTAGCTTCAAACATTTCTGGACGTTTTTCAATGGCAAAAATCAATGAATATTGTAAATGCACAAACAGTAATATCTCCACATTGCAAGGTGCAATTCTGAAATTTTTTGCTTTTTCCTGTTAATCCTAGCATGATAAAGAAGATTCAAAGAGAGTGAGATGCCATCTCCTTTCATTCAGTCAGTAGCTTCAAACATTTCTGGTATATGAAAAACATGTTTTTCAATGGCAAAAATCAATGAATATTGTAAATGCACAAACAGTAATATCTCCACATTGCAAGGTGCAATTCTGAAATTTTTTGCTTTTTCCTGCTAATCCTAGCATGATAAAGAAGATTCAAAGAGAGTGAGA
Source organism: Phyllobates terribilis (assembly GCF_046119375.1). Classification (NCBI taxonomy): domain Eukaryota; kingdom Metazoa; phylum Chordata; class Amphibia; order Anura; family Dendrobatidae; genus Phyllobates; species Phyllobates terribilis. The sequence continues at coordinate 16,974 of NW_027368935.1, read as the reverse complement.
TGCCAGCTCCTTTCATTCAGTCAGTAGCTTCAAACATTTCTGGTATATGAAAAACATGTTTTTCAATGGCAAAAATCAATGAATATTGTAAATGCACAAACAGTAATATCTCCACATTGCAAGGTGCAATTCTGAAATTTTTTGCTTTTTCCTGCTAATCCTAGCATGATAAAGAAGATTCAAAGAGAGTGAGATGCCAGCTCCTTTCATTCAGTCAGTAGCTTCAAACATTTCTGGACGTTTTTCAATGGCAAAAATCAATGAATATTGTAAATGCACAAACAGTAATATCTCCACATTGCAAGGTGCAATTCTGAATTTTTTTGCTTTTTCCTGCTAATCCTAGCAGGATAAAGAAGATTCAAAGAGAGTGAGATGCCAGCTCCTTTCATTCAGTCAGTAGCTTCAAACATTTCTGGTATATGAAAAACATGTTTTTCAATGGCAAAAATCAATGAATATTGTAAATGCACAAACAGTAATATCTCGACATTGCAAGGTGCAATTCTGAAATTTTTTGCTTTTTCCTGCTAATCCTAGCATGATAAAGAAGATTCAAAGAGAGTGAGATGCCAGCTCCTTTCATTCAGTCAGTAGCTTCAAACATTTCTGGTATATGAAAAACGTTTTTCAATGGCAAAAATCAATGAATATTGTAAATGCACAAACAGTAATATCTACACATTGCAAGGTGCAATTCTGAAATTTTTTGCTTTTTCCTGCTAATCCTAGTATGATAAAGAAGATTCAAAGAGAGTGAGATGCCAGCTCCTTTCATTCAGTCAGTAGCTTCAAACATTTCTGGACGTTTTTCAATGGCAAAAATCAATGAATATTGTAAATGCACAAACAGTAATATCTCCACATTGCAAGGTGCAATTCTGAAATTTTTTGCTTTTTCCTGTTAATCCTAGCATGATAAAGAAGATTCAAAGAGAGTGAGGTGCCATCTCCTTTCATTCAGTCAGTAGCTTCAAACATTTCTGGTATATGAATAACATGATGTTTTTCAATGGCAAAAATCAATGAATATTGTAAATGCACAAACAGTAATATCTCCACATTGCAAGGTGCAATTCTGAAATTTTTTGCTTTTTCTTGCTAATCCTAGCATGATAAAGAAGATTCAAAGAGAGTGAGATGCCAGCTCCTTTCATTCAGTCAGTAGCTTCAAACATTTCTGGACGTTTTTCAATGGCAAAAATCAATGAATATTGTAAATGCACAAACAGTAATATCTCCACATTGCAAGGTGCAATTCTGAAATTTTTTGCTTTTTCCTGCTAATCCTAGCATGATAAAGAAGATTCAAAGAGAGTGAGATGCCAGCTCCTTTCATTCAGTCAGTAGCTTCAAATATTTCTGGACGTTTTTCAATGGCAAAAATCAATGAATATTGTAAATGCACAAACAGTAATATCTCCACATTGCAAGGTGCAATTCTGAAATTTTTTGCTTTTTCCTGCTAATCCTAGCATGATAAAGAAGATTCAAAGAGAGTGAGATGCCAGCTCCTTTCAGTCAGTCAGTAGCTTCAAACATTTCTGGTATATGAAAAACATGTTTTTCAATGGCAAAAATCAATGAATATTGTAAATGCACAAACAGTAATATCTCCACATTGCAAGGTGCAATTCTGAAATTTTTTGCTTTTTCCTGCTAATCCTAGCATGATAAAGAAGATTCAAAGAGAGTGAGATGCCAGCTCCTTTCATTCAGTCAGTAGCTTCAAACATTTCTGGACGTTTTTCAATGGCAAAAATCAATGAATATTGTAAATGCACAAACAGTAATATCTCCACATTGCAAGGTGCAATTCTGAATTTTTTTGCTTTTTCCTGCTAATCCTAGCAGGATAAAGAAGATTCAAAGAGAGTGAGATGCCAGCTCCTTTCATTCAGTCAGTAGCTTCAAACATTTCTGGTATATGAAAAACATGTTTTTCAATGGCAAAAATCAATGAATATTGTAAATGCACAAACAGTAATATCTCGACATTGCAAGGTGCAATTCTGAAATTTTTTGCTTTTTCCTGCTAATCCTAGCATGATAAAGAAGATTCAAAGAGAGTGAGATGCCAGCTCCTTTCATTCAGTCAGTAGCTTCAAACATTTCTGGTATATGAAAAACGTTTTTCAATGGCAAAAATCAATGAATATTGTAAATGCACAAACAGTAATATCTACACATTGCAAGGTGCAATTCTGAAATTTTTTGCTTTTTCCTGCTAATCCTAGTATGATAAAGAAGATTCAAAGAGAGTGAGATGCCAGCTCCTTTCATTCAGTCAGTAGCTTCAAACATTTCTGGACGTTTTTCAATGGCAAAAATCAATGAATATTGTAAATGCACAAACAGTAATATCTCCACATTGCAAGGTGCAATTCTGAAATTTTTTGCTTTTTCCTGTTAATCCTAGCATGATAAAGAAGATTCAAAGAGAGTGAGGTGCCAGCTCCTTTCATTCAGTCAGTAGCTTCAAACATTTCTGGTATATGAATGACATGATGTTTTTCAATGGCAAAAATCAATGAATATTGTAAATGCACAAACAGTAATATCTCCACATTGCAAGGTGCAATTCTGAAATTTTTTGCTTTTTCTTGCTAATCCTAGCATGATAAAGAAGATTCAAAGAGAGTGAGATGCCAGCTCCTTTCATTCAGTCAGTAGCTTCAAACATTTCTGGACGTTTTTCAATGGCAAAAATCAATGAATATTGTAAATGCACAAACAGTAATATCTCCACATTGCAAGGTGCAATTCTGAAATTTTTTGCTTTTTCCTGCTAATCCTAGCATGATAAAGAAGATTCAAAGAGAGTGAGATGCCAGCTCCTTTCATTCAGTCAGTAGCTTCAAACATTTCTGGACGTTTTTCAATGGCAAAAATCAATGAATATTGTAAATGCACAAACAGTAATATCTCCACATTGCAAGGTGCAATTCTGAAATTTTTTGCTTTTTCCTGCTAATCCTAGCATGATAAAGAAGATTCAAAGAGAGTGAGATGCCAGCTCCTTTCAGTCAGTCAGTAGCTTCAAACATTTCTGGTATATGAAAAACATGTTTTTCAATGGCAAAAATCAATGAATATTGTAAATGCACAAACAGTAATATCTCCACATTGCAAGGTGCAATTCTGAAATTTTTTGCTTTTTCCTGCTAATCCTAGCATGATAAAGAAGATTCAAAGAGAGTGAGATGCCAGCTCCTTTCATTCAGTCAGTAGCTTCAAACATTTCTGGACGTTTTTCAATGGCAAAAATCAATGAATATTGTAAATGCACAAACAGTAATATCTCCACATTGCAAGGTGCAATTCTGAAATTTTTTGCTTTTTCCTGTTAATCCTAGCATGATAAAGAAGATTCAAAGAGAGTGAGATGCCAGCTCCTTTCATTCAGTCAGTAGCTTCAAACATTTCTGGACGTTTTTCAATGGCAAAAATCAATGAATATTGTAAATGCACAAACAGTAATATCTCCACATTGCAAGGTGCAATTCTGAAATTTTTTGCTTTTTCCTGCTAATCCTAGCATGATAAAGAAGATTCAAAGAGAGTGAGATGCCAGCTCCTTTCATTCAGTCAGTAGCTTCAAACATTTCTGGTATATGAAAAACATGTTTTTCAATGGCAAAAATCAATGAATATTGTAAATGCACAAACAGTAATATCTCCACATTGCAAGGTGCAATTCTGAAATTTTTTGCTTTTTCCTGCTAATCCTAGCATGATAAAGAAGATTCAAAGAGAGTGAGATGCCAGCTCCTTTCATTCAGTCAGTAGCTTCAAACATTTCTGGACGTTTTTCAATGGCAAAAATCAATGAATATTGTAAATGCACAAACAGTAATATCTCCACATTGCAAGGTGCAATTCTGAATTTTTTTGCTTTTTCCTGCTAATCCTAGCAGGATAAAGAAGATTCAAAGAGAGTGAGATGCCAGCTCCTTTCATTCAGTCAGTAGCTTCAAACATTTCTGGTATATGAAAAACATGTTTTTCAATGGCAAAAATCAATGAATATTGTAAATGCACAAACAGTAATATCTCGACATTGCAAGGTGCAATTCTGAAATTTTTTGCTTTTTCCTGCTAATCCTAGCATGATAAAGAAGATTCAAAGAGAGTGAGATGCCAGCTCCTTTCATTCAGTCAGTAGCTTCAAACATTTCTGGTATATGAAAAACGTTTTTCAATGGCAAAAATCAATGAATATTGTAAATGCACAAACAGTAATATCTACACATTGCAAGGTGCAATTCTGAAATTTTTTGCTTTTTCCTGCTAATCCTAGTATGATAAAGAAGATTCAAAGAGAGTGAGATGCCAGCTCCTTTCATTCAGTCAGTAGCTTCAAACATTTCTGGACGTTTTTCAATGGCAAAAATCAATGAATATTGTAAATGCACAAACAGTAATATCTCCACATTGCAAGGTGCAATTCTGAAATTTTTTGCTTTTTCCTGTTAATCCTAGCATGATAAAGAAGATTCAAAGAGAGTGAGGTGCCAGCTCCTTTCATTCAGTCAGTAGCTTCAAACATTTCTGGTATATGAATAACATGATGTTTTTCAATGGCAAAAATCAATGAATATTGTAAATGCACAAACAGTAATATCTCCACATTGCAAGGTGCAATTCTGAAATTTTTTGCTTTTTCCTGCTAATCCTAGTATGATAAAGAAGATTCAAAGAGAGTGAGATGCCAGCTCCTTTCATTCAGTCAGTAGCTTCAAACATTTCTGGACGTTTTTCAATGGCAAAAATCAATGAATATTGTAAATGCACAAACAGTAATATCTCCACATTGCAAGGTGCAATTCTGAAATTTTTTGCTTTTTCCTGTTAATCCTAGCATGATAAAGAAGATTCAAAGAGAGTGAGGTGCCAGCTCCTTTCATTCAGTCAGTAGCTTCAAACATTTCTGGTATATGAATAACATGATGTTTTTCAATGGCAAAAATCAATGAATATTGTAAATGCACAAACAGTAATATCTCCACATTGCAAGGTGCAATTCTGAAATTTTTTGCTTTTTCCTGCTAATCCTAGCATGATAAAGAAGATTCAAAGAGAGTGAGATGCCAGCTCCTTTCATTCAGTCAGTAGCTTCAAACATTTCTGGACGTTTTTCAATGGCAAAAATCAATGAATATTGTAAATGCACAAACAGTAATATCTCCACATTGCAAGGTGCAATTCTGAAATTTTTTGCTTTTTCCTGCTAATCCTAGCATGATAAAGAAGATTCAAAGAGAGTGAGATGCCATCTCCTTTCATTCAGTCAGTAGCTTCAAACATTTCTGGTATATGAAAAACATGTTTTTCAATGGCAAAAATCAATGAATATTGTAAATGCACAAACAGTAATATCTCCACATTGCAAGGTGCAATTCTGAAATTTTTTGCTTTTTCCTGCTAATCCTAGCATGATAAAGAAAATTCAAAGAGAGTGAGATGCCAGCTCCTTTCATTCAGTCAGTAGCTTCAAACATTTCTGGACGTTTTTCAATGGCAAAAATCAATGAATATTGTAAATGCACAAACAGTAATATCTCCACATTGCAAGGTGCAATTCTGAAATTTTTTGCTTTTTCCTGTTAATCCTAGCATGATAAAGAAGATTCAAAGAGAGTGAGATGCCAGCTCCTTTCATTCAGTCAGTAGCTTCAAACATTTCTGGACGTTTTTCAATGGCAAAAATCAATGAATATTGTAAATGCACAAACAGTAATATCTCCACATTGCAAGGTGCAATTCTGAAATTTTTTGCTTTTTCCTGCTAATCCTAGCATGATAAAGAAGATTCAAAGAGAGTGAGATGCCAGCTCCTTTCATTCAGTCAGTAGCTTCAAACATTTCTGGTATATGAAAAACATGTTTTTCAATGGCAAAAATCAATGAATATTGTAAATGCACAAACAGTAATATCTCCACATTGCAAGGTGCAATTCTGAAATTTTTTGCTTTTTCCTGTTAATCCTAGCATGATAAAGAAGATTCAAAGAGAGTGAGATGCCATCTCCTTTCATTCAGTCAGTAGCTTCAAACATTTCTGGTATATGAAAAACATGTTTTTCAATGGCAAAAATCAATGAATATTGTAAATGCACAAACAGTAATATCTCCACATTGCAAGGTGCAATTCTGAAATTTTTTGCTTTTTCCTGCTAATCCTAGCATGATAAAGAAGATTCAAAGAGAGTGAGATGCCAGCTCCTTTCATTCAGTCAGTAGCTTCAAACATTTCTGGTATATGAAAAACATGTTTTTCAATGGCAAAAATCAATGAATATTGTAAATGCACAAACAGTAATATCTCCACATTGCAAGGTGCAATTCTGAAATTTTTTGCTTTTTCCTGCTAATCCTAGCATGATAAAGAAGATTCAAAGAGAGTGAGATGCCAGCTCCTTTCATTCAGTCAGTAGCTTCAAACATTTCTGGACGTTTTTCAATGGCAAAAATCAATGAATATTGTAAATGCACAAACAGTAATGTCTCCACATTGCAAGGTGCAATTCTGAATTTTTTTGCTTTTTCCTGCTAATCCTAGCAGGATAAAGAAGATTCAAAGAGAGTGAGATGCCAGCTCCTTTCATTCAGTCAGTAGCTTCAAACATTTCTGGTATATGAAAAACATGTTTTTCAATGGCAAAAATCAATGAATATTGTAAATGCACAAACAGTAATATCTCGACATTGCAAGGTGCAATTCTGAAATTTTTTGCTTTTTCCTGCTAATCCTAGCATGATAAAGAAGATTCAAAGAGAGTGAGATGCCAGCTCCTTTCATTCAGTCAGTAGCTTCAAACATTTCTGGTATATGAAAAACGTTTTTCAATGGCAAAAATCAATGAATATTGTAAATGCACAAACAGTAATATCTACACATTGCAAGGTGCAATTCTGAAATTTTTTGCTTTTTCCTGCTAATCCTAGTATGATAAAGAAGATTCAAAGAGAGTGAGATGCCAGCTCCTTTCATTCAGTCAGTAGCTTCAAACATTTCTGGACGTTTTTCAATGGCAAAAATCAATGAATATTGTAAATGCACAAACAGTAATATCTCCACATTGCAAGGTGCAATTCTGAAATTTTTTGCTTTTTCCTGTTAATCCTAGCATGATAAAGAAGATTCAAAGAGAGTGAGGTGCCAGCTCCTTTCATTCAGTCAGTAGCTTCAAACATTTCTGGTATATGAATAACATGATGTTTTTCAATGGCAAAAATCAATGAATATTGTAAATGCACAAACAGTAATATCTCCACATTGCAAGGTGCAATTCTGAAATTTTTTGCTTTTTCCTGCTAATCCTAGCATGATAAAGAAGATTCAAAGAGAGTGAGATGCCAGCTCCTTTCATTCAGTCAGTAGCTTCAAACATTTCTGGACGTTTTTCAATGGCAAAAATCAATGAATATTGTAAATGCACAAACAGTAATATCTCCACATTGCAAGGTGCAATTCTGAAATTTTTTGCTTTTTCCTGCTAATCCTAGCATGATAAAGAAGATTCAAAGAGAGTGAGATGCCAGCTCCTTTCATTCAGTCAGTAGCTTCAAACATTTCTGGACGTTTTTCAATGGCAAAAATCAATGAATATTGTAAATGCACAAACAGTAATATCTCCACATTGCAAGGTGCAATTCTGAAATTTTTTGCTTTTTCCTGCTAATCCTAGCATGATAAAGAAGATTCAAAGAGAGTGAGATGCCAGCTCCTTTCAGTCAGTCAGTAGCTTCAAACATTTCTGGTATATGAAAAACATGTTTTTCAATGGCAAAAATCAATGAATATTGTAAATGCACAAACAGTAATATCTCCACATTGCAAGGTGCAATTCTGAAATTTTTTGCTTTTTCCTGCTAATCCTAGCATGATAAAGAAGATTCAAAGAGAGTGAGATGCCAGCTCCTTTCATTCAGTCAGTAGCTTCAAACATTTCTGGACGTTTTTCAATGGCAAAAATCAATGAATATTGTAAATGCACAAACAGTAATATCTCCACATTGCAAGGTGCAATTCTGAAATTTTTTGCTTTTTCCTGTTAATCCTAGCATGATAAAGAAGATTCAAAGAGAGTGAGATGCCAGCTCCTTTCATTCAGTCAGTAGCTTCAAACATTTCTGGACGTTTTTCAATGGCAAAAATCAATGAATATTGTAAATGCACAAACAGTAATATCTCCACATTGCAAGTTGCAATTCTGAAATTTTTTGCTTTTTCCTGCTAATCCTAGCATGATAAAGAAGATTCAAAGAGAGTGAGATGCCAGCTCCTTTCATTCAGTCAGTAGCTTCAAACATTTCTGGTATATGAAAAACATGTTTTTCAATGGCAAAAATCAATGAATATTGTAAATGCACAAACAGTAATATCTCCACATTGCAAGGTGCAATTCTGAAATTTTTTGCTTTTTCCTGCTAATCCTAGCATGATAAAGAAGATTCAAAGAGAGTGAGATGCCAGCTCCTTTCATTCAGTCAGTAGCTTCAAACATTTCTGGTATATGAAAAACATGTTTTTCAATGGCAAAAATCAATGAATATTGTAAATGCACAAACAGTAATATCTCCACATTGCAAGGTGCAATTCTGAAATTTTTTGCTTTTTCCTGCTAATCCTAGCATGATAAAGAAGATTCAAAGAGAGTGAGATGCCAGCTCCTTTCATTCAGTCAGTAGCTTCAAACATTTCTGGTATATGAAAAACATGTTTTTCAATGGCAAAAATCAATGAATATTGTAAATGCACAAACAGTAATATCTCCACATTGCAAGGTGCAATTCTGAAATTTTTTGCTTTTTCCTGCTAATCCTAGCATGATAAAGAAGATTCAAAGAGAGTGAGATGCCAGCTCCTTTCATTCAGTCAGTAGCTTCAAACATTTCTGGACGTTTTTCAATGGCAAAAATCAATGAATATTGTAAATGCACAAACAGTAATATCTCCACATTGCAAGGTGCAATTCTGAAATTTTTTGCTTTTTCCTGTTAATCCTAGCATGATAAAGAAGATTCAAAGAGAGTGAGATGCCAGCTCCTTTCATTCAGTCAGTAGCTTCAAACATTTCTGGTATATGAAAAACATGTTTTTCAATGGCAAAAATCAATGAATATTGTAAATGCACAAACAGTAATATCTCCACATTGCAAGGTGCAATTCTGAAATTTTTTGCTTTTTCCTGCTAGTCCTAGCATGATAAAGAAGATTCAAAGAGAGTGAGATGCCAGCTCCTTTCATTCAGTCAGTAGCTTCAAACATTTCTGGTATATGAAAAACATGTTTTTCAATGGCAAAAATCAATGAATATTGTAAATGCACAAACAGTAATATCTCCACATTGCAAGGTGCAATTCTGAAATTTTTTGCTTTTTCCTGCTAATCCTAGCATGATAAAGAAGATTCAAAGAGAGTGAGATGCCAGCTCCTTTCATTCAGTCAGTAGCTTCAAACATTTCTGGTATATGAAAAACCTGTTTTTCAATGGCAAAAATCAATGAATATTGTAAATGCACAAACAGTAATATCTCCACATTGCAAGGTGCAATTCTGAAATTTTTTGCTTTTTCCTGCTAATCCTAGCATGATAAAGAAGATTCAAAGAGAGTGAGATGCCAGCTCCTTTCATTCAGTCAGTAGCTTCAAACATTTCTGGACGTTTTTCAATGGCAAAAATCAATGAATATTGTAAATGCACAAACAGTAATATCTCCACATTGCAAGGTGCAATTCTGAAATTTTTTGCTTTTTCCTGTTAATCCTAGCATGATAAAGAAGATTCAAAGAGAGTGAGATGCCAGCTCCTTTCATTCAGTCAGTAGCTTCAAACATTTCTGGTATATGAATAACATGATGTTTTTCAATGGCAAAAATCAATGAATATTGTAAATGCACAAACAGTAATATCTCCACATTGCAAGGTGCAATTCTGAAATTTTTTGCTTTTTCCTGCTAATCCTAGCATGATAAAGAAGATTCAAAGAGAGTGAGATGCCAGCTCCTTTCATTCAGTCAGTAGCTTCAAACATTTCTGGACGTTTTTCAATGGCAAAAAACAATGAATATTATAAATGCACAAACAGTAATATCTCCACATTGCAAGGTGCAATTCTGAAATTTTTTGCTTTTTCCTGCTAATCCTAGCATGATAAAGAAGATTCAAAGAGAGTGAGATGCCAGCTCCTTTCAGTCAGTCAGTAGCTTCAAACATTTCTGGTATATGAAAAACATGTTTTTCAATGGCAAAAATCAATGAATATTGTAAATGCACAAACAGTAATATCTCCACATTGCAAGGTGCAATTCTGAAATTTTTTGCTTTTTCCTGTTAATCCTAGCATGATAAAGAAGATTCAAAGAGAGTGAGATGCCAGCTCCTTTCATTCAGTCAGTAGCTTCAAACATTTCTGGACGTTTTTCAATGGCAAAAATCAATGAATATTGTAAATGCACAAACAGTAATATCTCCACATTGCAAGGTGCAATTCTGAAATTTTTTGCTTTTTCCTGCTAATCCTAGCATGATAAAGAAGATTCAAAGAGAGTGAGATGCCAGCTCCTTTCATTCAGTCAGTAGCTTCAAACATTTCTGGTATATGAAAAACATGTTTTTCAATGGCAAAAATCAATGAATATTGTAAATGCACAAACAGTAATATCTCCACATTGCAAGGTGCAATTCTGAAATTTTTTGCTTTTTCCTGTTAATCCTAGCATGATAAAGAAGATTCAAAGAGAGTGAGATGCCATCTCCTTTCATTCAGTCAGTAGCTTCAAACATTTCTGGTATATGAAAAACATGTTTTTCAATGGCAAAAATCAATGAATATTGTAAATGCACAAACAGTAATATCTCCACATTGCAAGGTGCAATTCTGAAATTTTTTGCTTTTTCCTGCTAATCCTAGCATGATAAAGAAGATTCAAAGAGAGTGAGATGCCAGCTCCTTTCATTCAGTCAGTAGCTTCAAACATTTCTGGTATATGAAAAACATGTTTTACAATGGCAAAAATCAATGAATTTTGTAAATGCACAAACAGTAATATCTCCACATTGCAAGGTGCAATTCTGAAATTTTTTGCTTTTTCCTGCTAATCCTAGCATGATAAAGAAGATTCAAAGAGAGTGAGATGCCAGCTCCTTTCATTCAGTCAGTAGCTTCAAACATTTCTGGACGTTTTTCAATGGCAAAAATCAATGAATATTGTAAATGCACAAACAGTAATATCTCCACATTGCAAGGTGCAATTCTGAATTTTTTTGCTTTTTCCTGCTAATCCTAGCAGGATAAAGAAGATTCAAAGAGAGTGAGATGCCAGCTCCTTTCATTCAGTCAGTAGCTTCAAACATTTCTGGTATATGAAAAACATGTTTTTCAATGGCAAAAATCAATGAATATTGTAAATGCACAAACAGTAATATCTCGACATTGCAAGGTGCAATTCTGAAATTTTTTGCTTTTTCCTGCTAATCCTAGCATGATAAAGAAGATTCAAAGAGAGTGAGATGCGAGCTCCTTTCATTCAGTCAGTAGCTTCAAACATTTCTGGTATATGAAAAACGTTTTTCAATGGCAAAAATCAATGAATATTGTAAATGCACAAACAGTAATATCTACACATTGCAAGGTGCAATTCTGAAATTTTTTGCTTTTTCCTGCTAATCCTAGTATGATAAAGAAGATTCAAAGAGAGTGAGATGCCAGCTCCTTTCATTCAGTCAGTAGCTTCAAACATTTCTGGACGTTTTTCAATGGCAAAAATCAATGAATATTGTAAATGCACAAACAGTAATATCTCCACATTGCAAGGTGCAATTCTGAAATTTTTTGCTTTTTCCTGTTAATCCTAGCATGATAAAGAAGATTCAAAGAGAGTGAGGTGCCAGCTCCTTTCATTCAGTCAGTAGCTTCAAACATTTCTGGTATATGAATAACATGATGTTTTTCAATGGCAAAAATCAATGAATATTGTAAATGCACAAACAGTAATATCTCCACATTGCAAGGTGCAATTCTGAAATTTTTTGCTTTTTCCTGCTAATCCTAGCATGATAAAGAAGATTCAAAGAGAGTGAGATGCCAGCTCCTTTCATTCAGTCAGTAGCTTCAAACATTTCTGGACGTTTTTCAATGGCAAAAATCAATGAATATTGTAAATGCACAAACAGTAATATCTCCACATTGCAAGGTGCAATTCTGAAATTTTTTGCTTTTTCCTGCTAATCCTAGCATGATAAAGAAGATTCAAAGAGAGTGAGATGCCATCTCCTTTCATTCAGTCAGTAGTTTCAAACATTTCTGGTATATGAAAAACATGTTTTTCAATGGCAAAAATCAATGAATATTGTAAATGCACAAACAGTAATATCTCCACATTGCAAGGTGCAATTCTGAAATTTTTTGCTTTTTCCTGTTAATCCTAGCATGATAAAGAAGATTCAAAGAGAGTGAGATGCCAGCTCCTTTCATTCAGTCAGTAGCTTCAAACATTTCTGGACGTTTTTCAATGGCAAAAATCAATGAATATTGTAAATGCACAAACAGTAATATCTCCACATTGCAAGGTGCAATTCTGAAATTTTTTGCTTTTTCCTGCTAATCCTAGCATGATAAAGAAGATTCAAAGAGAGTGAGATGCCAGCTCCTTTCATTCAGTCAGTAGCTTCAAACATTTCTGGACGTTTTTCAATGGCAAAAATCAATGAATATTGTAAATGCACAAACAGTAATATCTCCACATTGCAAGGTGCAATTCTGAAATTTTTTGCTTTTTCCTGCTAATCCTAGCAGGATAAAGAAGATTCAAAGAGAGTGAGATGCCAGCTCCTTTCATTCAGTCAGTAGCTTCAAACATTTCTGGTATATGAAAAACATGTTTTTCAATGGCAAAAATCAATGAATATTGTAAATGCACAAACAGTAATATCTCCACATTGCAAGGTGCAATTCTGAAATTTTTTGCTTTTTCCTGCTAATCCTAGCATGATAAAGAAGATTCAAAGAGAGTGAGATGCCAGCTCCTTTCATTCAGTCAGTAGCTTCAAACATTTCTGGACGTTTTTCAATGGCAAAAATCAATGAATATTGTAAATGCACAAACAGTAATATCTCCACATTGCAAGGTGCAATTCTGAAATTTTTTGCTTTTTCCTGTTAATCCTAGCATGATAAAGAAGATTCAAAGAGAGTGAGATGCCATCTCCTTTCATTCAGTCAGTAGCTTCAAACATTTCTGGTATATGAAAAACATGTTTTTCAATGGCAAAAATCAATGAATATTGTAAATGCACAAACAGTAATATCTCCACATTGCAAGGTGCAATTCTGAAATTTTTTGCTTTTTCCTGCTAATCCTAGCATGATAAAGAAAATTCAAAGAGAGTGAGATGCCAGCTCCTTTCATTCAGTCAGTAGCTTCAAACATTTCTGGACGTTTTTCAATGGCAAAAATCAATGAATATTGTAAATGCACAAACAGTAATATCTCCACATTGCAAGGTGCAATTCTGAAATTTTTTGCTTTTTCCTGTTAATCCTAGCATGATAAAGAAGATTCAAAGAGAGTGAGATGCCAGCTCCTTTCATTCAGTCAGTAGCTTCAAACATTTCTGGACGTTTTTCAATGGCAAAAATCAATGAATATTGTAAATGCACAAACAGTAATATCTCCACATTGCAAGGTGCAATTCTGAAATTTTTTGCTTTTTCCTGCTAATCCTAGCATGATAAAGAAGATTCAAAGAGAGTGAGATGCCAGCTCCTTTCATTCAGTCAGTAGCTTCAAACATTTCTGGTATATGAAAAACATGTTTTTCAATGGCAAAAATCAATGAATATTGTAAATGCACAAACAGTAATATCTCCACATTGCAAGGTGCAATTCTGAAATTTTTTGCTTTTTCCTGTTAATCCTAGCATGATAAAGAAGATTCAAAGAGAGTGAGATGCCATCTCCTTTCATTCAGTCAGTAGCTTCAAACATTTCTGGTATATGAAAAACATGTTTTTCAATGGCAAAAATCAATGAATATTGTAAATGCACAAACAGTAATATCTCCACATTGCAAGGTGCAATTCTGAAATTTTTTGCTTTTTCCTGCTAATCCTAGCATGATAAAGAAGATTCAAAGAGAGTGAGATGCCAGCTCCTTTCATTCAGTCAGTAGCTTCAAACATTTCTGGTATATGAAAAACATGTTTTTCAATGGCAAAAATCAATGAATATTGTAAATGCACAAACAGTAATATCTCCACATTGCAAGGTGCAATTCTGAAATTTTTTGCTTTTTCCTGCTAATCCTAGCATGATAAAGAAGATTCAAAGAGAGTGAGATGCCAGCTCCTTTCATTCAGTCAGTAGCTTCAAACATTTCTGGACGTTTTTCAATGGCAAAAATCAATGAATATTGTAAATGCACAAACAGTAATATCTCCACATTGCAAGGTGCAATTCTGAATTTTTTTGCTTTTTCCTGCTAATCCTAGCAGGATAAAGAAGATTCAAAGAGAGTGAGATGCCAGCTCCTTTCATTCAGTCAGTAGCTTCAAACATTTCTGGTATATGAAAAACATGTTTTTCAATGGCAAAAATCAATGAATATTGTAAATGCACAAACAGTAATATCTCGACATTGCAAGGTGCAATTCTGAAATTTTTTGCTTTTTCCTGCTAATCCTAGCATGATAAAGAAGATTCAAAGAGAGTGAGATGCCAGCTCCTTTCATTCAGTCAGTAGCTTCAAACATTTCTGGTATATGAAAAACGTTTTTCAATGGCAAAAATCAATGAATATTGTAAATGCACAAACAGTAATATCTACACATTGCAAGGTGCAATTCTGAAATTTTTTGCTTTTTCCTGCTAATCCTAGTATGATAAAGAAGATTCAAAGAGAGTGAGATGCCAGCTCCTTTCATTCAGTCAGTAGCTTCAAACATTTCTGGACGTTTTTCAATGGCAAAAATCAATGAATATTGTAAATGCACAAACAGTAATATCTCCACATTGCAAGGTGCAATTCTGAAATTTTTTGCTTTTTCCTGTTAATCCTAGCATGATAAAGAAGATTCAAAGAGAGTGAGGTGCCAGCTCCTTTCATTCAGTCAGTAGCTTCAAACATTTCTGGTATATGAATAACATGATGTTTTTCAATGGCAAAAATCAATGAATATTGTAAATGCACAAACAGTAATATCTCCACATTGCAAGGTGCAATTCTGAAATTTTTTGCTTTTTCCTGCTAATCCTAGCATGATAAAGAAGATTCAAAGAGAGTGAGATGCCAGCTCCTTTCATTCAGTCAGTAGCTTCAAACATTTCTGGACGTTTTTCAATGGCAAAAATCAATGAATATTGTAAATGCACAAACAGTAATATCTCCACATTGCAAGGTGCAATTCTGAAATTTTTTGCTTTTTCCTGCTAATCCTAGCATGATAAAGAAGATTCAAAGAGAGTGAGATGCCAGCTCCTTTCATTCAGTCAGTAGCTTCAAACATTTCTGGACGTTTTTCAATGGCAAAAATCAATGAATATTGTAAATGCACAAACAGTAATATCTCCACATTGCAAGGTGCAATTCTGAAATTTTTTGCTTTTTCCTGCTAATCCTAGCATGATAAAGAAGATTCAAAGAGAGTGAGATGCCAGCTCCTTTCAGTCAGTCAGTAGCTTCAAACATTTCTGGTATATGAAAAACATGTTTTTCAATGGCAAAAATCAATGAATATTGTAAATGCACAAACAGTAATATCTCCACATTGCAAGGTGCAATTCTGAAATTTTTTGCTTTTTCCTGCTAATCCTAGCATGATAAAGAAGATTCAAAGAGAGTGAGATGCCAGCTCCTTTCATTCAGTCAGTAGCTTCAAACATTTCTGGACGTTTTTCAATGGCAAAAATCAATGAATATTGTAAATGCACAAACAGTAATATCTCCACATTGCAAGGTGCAATTCTGAAATTTTTTGCTTTTTCCTGTTAATCCTAGCATGATAAAGAAGATTCAAAGAGAGTGAGATGCCAGCTCCTTTCATTCAGTCAGTAGCTTCAAACATTTCTGGACGTTTTTCAATGGCAAAAATCAATGAATATTGTAAATGCACAAACAGTAATATCTCCACATTGCAAGTTGCAATTCTGAAATTTTTTGCTTTTTCCTGCTAATCCTAGCATGATAAAGAAGATTCAAAGAGAGTGAGATGCCAGCTCCTTTCATTCAGTCAGTAGCTTCAAACATTTCTGGTATATGAAAAACATGTTTTTCAATGGCAAAAATCAATGAATATTGTAAATGCACAAACAGTAATATCTCCACATTGCAAGGTGCAATTCTGAAATTTTTTGCTTTTTCCTGCTAATCCTAGCATGATAAAGAAGATTCAAAGAGAGTGAGATGCCAGCTCCTTTCATTCAGTCAGTAGCTTCAAACATTTCTGGTATATGAAAAACATGTTTTTCAATGGCAAAAATCAATGAATATTGTAAATGCACAAACAGTAATATCTCCACATTGCAAGGTGCAATTCTGAAATTTTTTGCTTTTTCCTGCTAATCCTAGCATGATAAAGAAGATTCAAAGAGAGTGAGATGCCAGCTCCTTTCATTCAGTCAGTAGCTTCAAACATTTCTGGTATATGAAAAACATGTTTTTCAATGGCAAAAATCAATGAATATTGTAAATGCACAAACAGTAATATCTCCACATTGCAAGGTGCAATTCTGAAATTTTTTGCTTTTTCCTGCTAATCCTAGCATGATAAAGAAGATTCAAAGAGAGTGAGATGCCAGCTCCTTTCATTCAGTCAGTAGCTTCAAACATTTCTGGACGTTTTTCAATGGCAAAAATCAATGAATATTGTAAATGCACAAACAGTAATATCTCCACATTGCAAGGTGCAATTCTGAAATTTTTTGCTTTTTCCTGTTAATCCTAGCATGATAAAGAAGATTCAAAGAGA
>NW_027368934.1:0-46245 GCF_046119375.1 Phyllobates terribilis | reverse complement strand
GAGGCTTGGTGAGGATGCGCAACAATTCAGCAGACATTAAATTTCAATTCTCTATCTTTTAGTGATGTTCTAATTAGGCTATTTGATATGAAGGGTTATGGTGCGATCAAGGAATTTCTTACTTATGCATGGATCAGCTGGACATTGAGGAACAAGAAGTTGTTTGATCCCTAGCCATTTAATGCAGCGCTAATAAGAACAATTTTTCTTCGGTAGGTATCTGACCAAGAGGCTGTAAAAAGGAAGAAGAATCCAGTGTAGATGACCACAGTAACTTCCAAAATAATCATGAATGATGGACATCTCCAAGTCTTGGTCATATTAAGATCAACATTGATGCATGTTAATCAATGGTGTGTATGGGTTAGGTGTGGCATGATAGCGCTCTTTGTTGGTGATTTTAGTGTCATCAATACATTTTAGTAGTAATGTGATTTACTAGAGGCCGATGTGATTTCACGTTAGGCTAGGAAACGAGTTCGGGTAGTGCGAAGTGCACGCTCGTTGAGCTAACATGTTATCAACCGCGAATACGGAGCAGGGGTCAAGGGGGCGCAACCTCCTTACTGGGTGGTAGGGGCGGAGCCCCTACGGAATTTTTGGGCTTACTTTATCAAAGAGGGAAGGTCAGATCCTTTATTAGATTAATGGTAATTTCCGGAAATTGGCATAAATCCACATTCTGTTATTAACAGAATGGAACCGCCAAAACTGCCAAAAACCGATTATTTTATTAACAGAATGTAACCGCCAAAACTGCCTAACCGCCAAATTCTGTTTTCTGTTGCTATCTCTACATAAGGAGGATTCGGTCTCAATTACAAGGGTTGCGAAAATATACTCCCTCTCTACTTTCTTGATCTGCATTCATATTGCCTGAACCAGTTTGCCTTCTCGGATTATCCCCGCAAGAACTTCGTGTAACCCAGGCAGTAAATTGGGTCGAATTATCTTGTTCGGAAAGTGAACTGACATGATCCGTAGAAAAAGTCCAAGATTATCACCACGAATTTCCAACACTCTTGTGCTACTTGCAAGCAGAACGACAAAGGCAATTGGTAGTGTTCGTTTTGGTGAAGCTATGGCCTATTAGTGGGGTCTATAATTGGGGTTAAGTCATAGGTTCTTCGGAGTTCAAGTAGAGTCGGATTGCTCAGTCTTATTAAAGAAGATTTCAACATCATAATGAAGATCTAACTTATTCAGCAAATATTGTGGAAGACATCAAAAGAATTTCGTCTATATACCATTCTTGTTCGTTCCCTAATACCAGTAGAAATTGTAACTCGGTAGCTCATTTTGTAGCAAGATTAGGTTTCAATAGTTCGCCTGACATTATTATGACATGTAATTTGCCACAAGGTATTATTGACCTCGTTAGACTTGATTTAATATAAGTTACTGGGGGTTTTAAAAAAAAGCAACCTTTTAAAAAGGCGCTTCAAAATAAACGTCTTCTTCCCTCTGCAACTTCTCCCAGAGTAACCGCTCAATCATCTCAGGGGCTATCATCGACTACTATGCCAATGATAAGCCCCAAATTTATAGTTTTATTAATTCATAACATGTTTTTTAGTAGTTTATTAGTAAATATATTGTGAGAGTTTTCGGTCATCCCTTACGGTGGATGGTATTTAGTCCCCTCTTCCGGTGGGTGTAGTTTAGTCCCGTCTTCTGATGGATGGTGGTTTGGACTTCCCTTGTTCAGAAAGATGCGAACAATGATAAAACTTTGCAGTACATGTTCTTGTTTGGAACTCAGCGAATCAGATTGTCATCTTTTTCCTCTAAACTTGTGGAAATCAGTAGGCCCCTCCCTGTATCGTTGTATAATGAAACAACGGTAATTGATACGAGCGTAAGTAAAAACGTTACATGCAATTGGAAAGATTCTTAGTTTTGGTGGAGAAGATTATTATTTGATTTTCTTAAGCTTGATATGTTTGTTATTGTGTTGTAACTGTTTTATTACTTATCATGTAATCTAATATTGTTTGCCTTAAAAAATATTTTTAAAAATGTATACCAGAGTCAGGTTTCAAAACCCCTTAAAAAAGTCAAGTTTTAAAACCGCAGAAAAAAGAGAGTCAGGTTTAAAAAAAAGTATACCCAGGTCATATAGAGTAAGTAGTAATATTCATATAGACAATATACCGTTTAGCAATGATCTCTATAAATGTCGCGTGATGTGATAATATCATTATCTAGAAGCTTGTTTTAGTTCATATATTGAATTCCTTAGCTTGCACACCTTGGTCATTCTCAATGGCTAAGAATCCTTTTATGTTGGTCCATAAAAACTTTTTCCTCAAGCTCACCATCTAGAAAGAGTGTTTTAATATCCATTTTATGGAATTCGACATCATAGTGAGTCATTAAAACGAAAACAATCATTAAAGAACCCTTCTTTAATACTTTAGCAAATGTGTTCTCAACAACAAGTTTGAACGTATATCTTTCAATGTTGTCATAAGAGTATTTTTTCGTCTTGTATAGTAGACCCATTTAGACCCAACTATCTTGACTCCTTTAAACAAAGTGGCAAAAATCTTTCAAGTTGGTTCATATATTCTTCTTTATCAAGCTCACCATTCAAAGGAGACATTTTCATATCCAATTGGTGAAATTCGAGATCATAATGAACAAGCAAAACCAAAACAATTATAAAAAAATCATTCTTTCAAACTAGAGCGATTATTTTTTTATAGTCACTCTCATCTTTTTTAGTGAAGCCCCTCTTAGTATTGCGAATCCAGGGAACGAAATACCGTTCTCTTCATAAATAATATTCTTTTTCCTTTAATTTGATTATAACAAACCAATTATTATCTCATGTTCTATCAAATACATTGTGCAGATATAAATAACATATCACAAGCCTCACTATACTCCAAGTACGAGATCAAGAGAGCACGTCATTCTGCCTTATGCCAGACTCTAGTGAACTCTATTATGTTAAACCTAGTGTAATAGAACACATTTTCAAACACTAACAAAATGAAGATGATATTTGAAACTAACTCCTATACACATCTCAAGATCAAGAAAAGTTAATTATGAAGAACACCTTCCATCAAGAATAGAAGACGAAAACACCAACGCAAGGAAACAACAACTTTCAAAGTTGACGATTGATTTGAGCATTTGAATTTTGAAGGATATTCATGTGCTCTATTTATGGATAGTCTTAGGATAAGAATGAAATGTGTAATACGTGTAAACACATGATTTTATAGGTAAGATTGATTCGCATCTTTGACTTGAGTCGTTTATGAAAACTGCTCAAACAAAGGGCGTAAATCATGGAGCCTAAATTAAATGTTGCAAGGCTCATTTCTTGGAACATATAAATAAGGATCATTATCCTTTACTTAGTTTTATTGATTTTCAAAACAAAAGAGAGAAAAACTAAGAATCAATTGACTGCTCTTTATTGAGAGAAGTATGAAACGCCTGTTTTGTTTTGTTGAGAGAGTTAGAGAATTATGAAGCCTAGATTGATTACTCGTAATATATGTGTGATCCTAATTGCTTTAATCAATCTATCATTATAAACAGGGTTTCAAAATCCTTTCTAGAGAAGTGGGTTTTGTCCTGGAAAACTAGTTGGTTGTCAAAGTTTTCACTGTAAAGAACAATGTTCCTTGTGAGTTAAAAGTTATTTCCGCATCTAAGGAACAACTCCTTGTTCCTTAGATTTACTTAGACACATATGGTCCTACAATTTACATCAGAGCAAGGCTCTATTGTATGTTTACTCGCAAGAAATGTCTCACAATGGCAAATTTTCCCTCGGTATCTCTACCAACAAGCCCCGTATTTGAGGAAGGCTAGAGAAGAAGAATGGTGGTAAAGGAACATGGAAAGCTACATCTCCACCAACGGCTACCAGTGTAGGAGAATCATCCTCAATGGCAATGGGGTAGTAGATATCATAAAGGAAGAAAGATCGTGGACCCCTGCTAACTACACCATGAAAAAGAACGCCAAGACGAGACGATACATTCTCAATGGTTTGGGAAGTGAAGACATGGATAAAGTTCTCCACATCGACAACGCCAAAGATGCGTGGAATGTTTTGAAGGTGATGCACAAAGGAAGCGACAAGATTAAGGCTAGCAAAAACTTTCAACTATAAAGAGACTACCATTTCTTCAAGATGAACAAAACAAAGTCCATTTCCGAGTACTACTCAAGATTTCAGAGGTTGTAATCCAAACTTGCAAATGATGGAGTCCAACTTGAGGACAAGTCCAAGGCCTTGGTAATCATAAACGGCCTGAATGAGAAGTATTACTTGGTTAAAGGAATTTTGAGGAACACACCGGGAGCTCTTGATATTCCTCTAGCCCAAATAATTTGCAAGCTTGTTGTCAATGAATCAGAACAGAACAAGATCAATCTCTCAAAGGAAGTTGAGAAGGAGTCACACTGAAGATAGAAGCTGGTATTTCCAAAGATTTTGCTAAGCTTGATATGGAGGATGATTGTTCAGATGAAGAAGAAGTAGAAGAAGAAGAAGACCAGATGACTGCCTTGTTCTCAAAGCACATCAAAAGGCATCTCATCAAGAGGAAGTTCAAGCAAGGATTGCAAAAGAGAGATATCAAGGAGTACATCTGCTACCACTGCAAGGAGAAGCATGAGAAAAAAACACCTTTAGAGAACACGTTCTCTAGAGGAAAGATCCAGAAGAAGAAGGCCCTTGTTATTGCATGGAGTTCTGATTCTGATGATGAAGTTGATGTCAATGGATTTGCGCATGGAAAATGTCTAATGGCAAGAGGATCTGATGGCAAGTCGTCAACTTCTGAGGTAGTTTCCAATGATCTCTTCAACTCTTTAAATGATTGTGATAAGAAACAATTGATTAAGATCATCAAACATTTGCGAAAAGAAAATGGAGAATTACAAGAAAAACTTGCTGATTGTGAAGATGAGATAGGATGCCTTACTGCTGAGAACGGTCACTAGAGTAGGAAAGTGGATCGTGTTGGGTTATAGGAACTGGAAACTCAACTCCTATTCCTCGTCTCCGCAGTTTTAATGGAACAAAAAATTATTATATTTAATACCTACCTTGAGTGAGATATTGCAAGATTATAATAGGCTTTCTAAAAGAAAAGTAGCTGAAATATCTTGTATTAAAGCAAAGGAAATAAGGAGCTTGGATTGCGCTGATAGAGCTTAAGGGGACCAAAGAGAATAAACTCAAGGAAGAGTATGTCTCTAGCACGAAAGGAACCAAACAATAGTGCTGAAGGGGACCGAGCACGCGAATAAGGAAAGAATCCCTAGCCGGTTCCTACATTTGGAAAGAAGCATCTATTTAGAAAGCGGTTATGGTTCTATTAGATTTTACAGCTTAGATTTAATGTATTGTTGAGATTTCAGATGACCTCGAATAGTTTATTATTATTATTTTAGGAACATTGTTTTAACCATTTGACATTAGTCTTTAAGTACTGAGTTTTTTGGTTTTGCAAGAGTTTTTGATTAGACACTTTTATTTGAGAGAGAGATTGTACAAGCCTAAAAAGAGAGAATCATGTGTCGAATCTAGAATTGTGTGTTCATCTTAGGTTGTAGTTCTTGTGATCAATCAATAGAAAATTGCGTTTGGGTTTCACAAATTATTTCACGAATTAAAGTTTTATTTTCTAGAAGAAGCTTGTTTTCCACTATGAGAAACTGAAAATCTTAGTTCCTTAGATCAAGCTCTTCCACGATCCTATAATTGGTATCAGAGCAGGATCCAATTCTGAAACAATGACCAAGAATGGCGAATTCGCACTTGGTGTCTCCATCAACAAGACACACCAAATTCAAGAGGGAGAGCTCGATTAGTGGTTAGGAGTTCACACTACCTACATCCAAACACAAGACTACCATAAACTCGACGATGATGAAATCCCTGCAACCATCAAGGATAGAAAGAACTGGGAACCTGAGCACTATGTCAAGATGGAGAAAAACGCCAAAGCTCACCAGTTCATACTCATCGGACTCACGTGAACTAGCATCGACAAATTCATTAGCATAGCTACTACCAAAGATATGTGGGAGACCATCATATCCATCCATAGAGGAAGCGATGACATGAAGAATAACCAGAAGTTCAACCTTTAAAGGGAGTTCCATGCCTTCAAGATGCTTCCCGATGAAAGTATGTCTGCTTGTCAATCTAGATTCACTATCTTAGTGGATAAATTAAGCGCTTATGGAGTCACCATCCCTCAATGCGATACAATCTCTGACAGTCATCTATGGCATGAGCGACAAATACGAGCCTGAAGGAAGGATTGCTCTTATGTCAAAGGAAAGCAAGTCTCTCCCAGTGATGGACATCTTTGGAAAATTCTTTCATCAAGAAGATGCTGATAACCAAAGAAATAACGCGATCAAAGAATCAAGAGGGACTGCCTTAAAGCTCACTAGAGTTCTAGAGAAGATGGAAAACAAAGAGGCCGATGATGATGATGATGACAAAAATGGTGAAAAAGTTCTTTAAGAACAAAACCTCATGATCTGCTTCTACCTCAAAGAGGGACCTCAAGGACTATACCTGCTACAATTGTCAAGAGAAAGGCTATATGGCAAAGACTTGCACTAAGGCGAAGGTGGAATACATTGAACAAAAGGCCCTTTTCTCTGCGTGGGGAGAAGATGATGATGAATCTGATATACATGAAGGCTTTCAAGGCATATGCCTCATGGACAATTCAGAGGAAGCGACTTTTGAGGTACATCTAATTAGTAATCTCGTTAATTGCCTCAACATTCTAGGTAAAGATGAACTTGTGAACATAATTAAAGGCCTACTTGTCGATAACAAAATTCTTGAAAAATAGGCTACTGAATATGAGGATGAAGTTCAGGAACTTCGTTATGAAAGCTTAGATCTGTCCAATGGACTTGCTGAAAAGGAAAAGGCCCTTAAGAGTGTTAGTGAACTGATCTTAGTTATTAAATCATGCGGGGACTGCAAGGGAAATTAACCTCAATGGGGATCACCTAAGGTCATAACTAGCAATATAGAGAATGATACCCAACTTATTATGAATAAGCTTAAAACTTTGAACGACTCTATTAATGAGAAAACGGTAAATCAAACTGTCTTCTTACATGCTAGACCTGGACTAGGCTATGATTCCAAAAACTATTCTTCTGCTTGTTCTACTGCTCAAGAAACACTAACTAGGGAGTTAACTGAGAAAACTGAGACCCTAGATAAGACCCTTCATGCTTGTAGGAGTAAAAGTGAATACTTAGAGCAAAAGATTAAGGTCTTAGAACAACCCCTCGAAGGAACTAAAACTTGGTTTAGAGGAGAAAAGGCTCATACCATGTATGTTAATCAATCCCAAGGTAAATCTATTAAGAACATCAACTCTAAACATGAAAAGAGTAGGTCCTTTCGTCCTCTAAAGGGAAAATATGGCTATGTTCAATATAACTCTTGGTGTAGATAATGTGGCAATAATAGACATACGATTCATGACTGTAGAAAGAAACAAGCCCAGGATAGTAAGTCCTATAGGCCATCCAATAGAAAGAAGCATGTAGTAAATGATCTGAAAAATGCTTCTCATCATGAGCTTGACTCTTCTATAAGTGCCTTTATATGCACTTCTCATTCCCAAAGTCAAGAAGAAAGCCCAAAGACTAATAAATCCAGAAAAGCTGAGCTTTGATGGATTCCAAAATTTTAAATCTTATCATTGCAGGGTGAAGCGAGAAGCAAGGACAAACGAGATATTGATAGCGACTGACCCGTCATATGACTGGATACAAAGATAATCTTCTCTCAGTTCAAGCAACTGAAGGTGGCAATATATCCTTCGATAATAAAAAAGACTGGTGGAATCAAGGAACATGGAAAGGTTCAAGTAAGTGGCGAAATTGAAGTTCAGATCGTGAATTTGGTTGATAGCTTGCGCTTCAACTTGCTAAGCATCACATAACTTTGTGACGAAGACCATAATTAAGTCACTTTCAATACCTCCATATGCTTTGTCAAGTACTCAATTATTGAGATTATTCTGAAAGGGGAGCGAGTCAATATCACCTATCTCTTTGATTCAAGCTACATTCCTAACAGTTGCATGTGCCTTGATTTCATTGAAGATCATTCCTCTCTATGGCATCATCGACTTGGCCATGCAATTCTACATTTGCTTCACAAGCTTCACTCAAAATAACTGCTCCGTGGTCTCCTCCTATCAAGCCCGAGAATATGTCAAACTGTGCTGATTGTGTGCAAGGAAACAAGTTCAAAGTTCCTTAAAAGACAAAATGATGTCACCTCTAAGAATCTGTTGGAGCTTCTTCATATGGATCTCTGTGGGCTGATGCGTGTGCAAATCCCGGGAGGATCTCGCTAATTGTTTGTGATCGTTGATGAATTCTCGCGCTTCACTTGGACTCTATTTTGCGCTCCAATGATTAGGTTTTCTCTCGCTTCTCTGAGCTAGTTCCTATGCTTCAAACCTCTCTGTTTCTATCTATTCGAGCTATACGAACTGACCATGGAACTGAGTTAGAAAATGGAGACATGGTAAGATACTGCAAAGAAAGAGGCATTAGTCATAACTTCTCAGCACCTAGAACCCCTCAATAGAATGGTCTTGTAGAAAGGAAGAATTGTACGTTAATGGAAATGGTTAGAACTATGCTTATTTCAAGTGGCTTGTCATATTCCTTATGGACCGAAGCTGTTAATACTACTTGCTACATCATTAACAAGGCTATGTTGAGATCCATCCTGGAAAAGACTCATACAAGCTAATCAAAGGCCATCCTCCTAGTATTTCTCATCTGAGAGTTTTTGGTTGCAAGTGCTTTGTTCATAACAACGGGAAGGATAACCTTGGAAAGTTTTGATGAGGCCATTTTTCATGGCTATGTTCCCCTAAGTAAGGCATATAAGGTATTCAATAAGCAAACAAGAACTTTTGAGGAAAGTATACATGTTGTTTTTGATGAATCATCCTTCTCCTCCTCAAATTCCCTCTCTCAGGATCCCTTTCATGAAATAGATGATCAAGAAATACCAAGGGAAACAAGTCCCTCCAGCCTAAACCCTGTCACTCCAGCCTTTATCTCCTCAGTTCCCTTCACCAGTGACATTGATAGCAAGACTGATGAACAAGAAGGGATTTACAATTCCCTTACAGAAGTTCTTTCACTTGATGTTGATCCTCCAACTCGTGTCAACAAAGGGGCGCTTATCCTCCTACAAATATCCTCACCCCCTTAGACTCCGGTGTTTGAATCCACTCCTATTTGACCAATCTATGTGCCTTCAAGTGCCTTTGTCTCTCTTTTAGAACCCAATAACATCAAAGAGGCTATTGTTGATCTTGTCTGGGGTGTCGCAATGCAAGAAGAGCTACACGAATTTGATAGAAACAAGGTATGACGACTAGTTCCTAAGCCCTCTAATTGTACCATCATCGGAACTCGTTGGACATTCATAAATAAGTTAGATGATTTAGGCGCTATAGTAAGGAACAAAGCAAGATTAGTTGCTGAAGGCTACAACCAACAACAAGGGATTGATTATGATGAGACCTATGCTCCAGTGGCTCGTCTTGAGGCCATACATTTGTTGATTGCCTTTGCTTCTCACAAAGGATTCAAGCTATTTCAGATGGATGTCAAGATTGCATTTCTCAACGGACATCTAAATGAGGAAGTGTAGGGTAAATAACCCCCTATATTCGAAGATGCTCAACATCCATATTATGTCTATTTTCTTGATAAACCCTTGTACGGCCTAAAGCAAGCTCCCAGAGTTTGGTATCTCTCCCAGTATCTACTAGCCAACAACTATGGAAGGGGGAGCAATAGACAAGACGCTTTTTATTTAGGAACTTGGAAGAGACATCCTAGCTGTTCAAGTATACGTGGTTGACATCATTTTTGGTGCTACTAAAATGTCACTGGTGGAAAAGTTCAAGGACTTCATGAGTAGCAAGTTCAACATGAGCATGGTAGGGAACTGAATTTCTTTCTAGGTCTGCAATTCGTGCAAAATAATGAAGGCATATAGATTCATCAACAGAAATACCTAAGGGAGATCTTAAAGAAGTATGATATGGACTCTTGTAAGCCGCTACATACTCCCCTTTCCACAACGACTAAGCTAGACGCTGATCTAAATGATCCTTCGACCAATGAGACTACCTGTAGAGGCATGGTGGGTTCACTTTTGTATTTGAATGCCTACATACCAAATATTGTCTTTACTATAAGCCTCTATGCCAAATTTCAATTTGATCCAGAGTCACATGTGGCCAATATCAAGGGAGTCTTTCCCTACTTGAAGGGAACTAACAACCTTTGTCTACGGTATCCTAAATAGTGTGATTTTACTCATGTTGGATATACAAATGTTGATTATGTAGGTTATTTGGTAGATAAAAAGAGCACGTCTGGAATGCCTCAGTTCTTAGGCCCCTGACTCGTTTCTTGGGGCTAAATACAAAACTCTATCGCCCTCTCAACCACTGAAACTGAGTATATAGCCGTTGCATCATGCTGCACTCAACTATTATGGCTTAAGCATCAGCTCTTAGACTTTGAAATCACCATGGGTTCCCTTGAGATAAGGTGTGACAATACCACTGCATCAACATCTCCAAGAAACTTGTGCATCACTCGCGGACAAAGCACATTCATCACTTTCTTTGTGAGCATGTTGAGAAGAAGAACATTGAGCTCACTCACTGCCGTACTGAGGATTAAATAGATGATATTTTTACCAAGGCCCTGAACAAGGAACCATTCATCAACCTAAGGAGTCTCTTGGCAATGATTCCCTTCAATTGATCAACCCACTCCTTGTAAGCTCCATCTCTATTAACTACAAATTATCTGCTACTTTTAAGCTTGAAAACTTAGGACTTAGTTACTTACCTGTAAAAGCTATACCCTTAGGGGCATTCGTCTCTCGCATGCTTTGTGTGATGCTTTTAGAAAGGCCTTGTTAATTACTCTCATGAATTTCACTACTGGTTGATGATTTATGTACATTTTCTTGCTCTCTCTTTCAAGCCATGAAACATAAGCACGATGTTCGCTTCTTAATCATATCAAATAGCCCCCCAAATATGGTTTGTGCTTATAAGCTAGTCCTTAGATCAACTTGATCTTTGTGTTCCATTCCCTATGACCATTAGTCCACACCTGGGAATATCCACTTAGATGACAAATAGCCTTCCCTGATTTTAATTGCATTTTCATATGTACTTATTACTTGAGTGCCTTTTTCCTTCCAATGTTTAAATGTATGCATATGTGGCCCTTTTACTATCGATATGTTTGGTAACTGAGATTAAGCACTATACCAGTACCACTTTAAGAAAGTATCCTCAAATTTGATGGGCACCGAGCGTCTGTCTATGGGGATCGACCATCTAATTTATGGGGACCAACCATCTGTGATAGGAACCAACCTTTATAATGGTGAGTTTTTAATGCAATTAATGCGCCACCCTTCGGAGTTCCTTTTCCCGATTCCCAGATAAGATCTGTTGGATATACTGAGTTCTCAAGAGATTTTAGCCAAGATTTGCTTTGTGATCGTTGGTTTTTGTGACCATTGAAGCTGCTTGGATCTTAATTCCATCTTCCTTCACCAACCCCCTCACCGCCTTCTTCAAGCTCTCACTAAAATCTTTCAAATTTCTCTCATGCCTTCATACTTCACTACCTTCACGCTTTACTCCCATCTTCACAACAAGTCTCCTCATTCTCAATCCAATATTCATAGAAATGGCCAGCCTTCAAACACAAACCAAACCGCCCACACCATTGCTGCCTAAGAATACAAAGAGTTTCTTGCTTTCAAGAAAAAAAGATGCAAGAAACACAAGCTCAGGAAGAAGCCCAAGCCCAAGCCCAAGCCCCTTACACCACCATATCCCAAGCGACTCCTGACACTGCCGCCCCTACCATCACCACCACCATCACCACCAAAGTCGTCTTTCCTCCACCCTACTTCCACCAAGCCCAAATCTCCCACCAGCTCTGAAAAGACCATAAGCCTCTCCACCCACTCTTCGCACTCCGAGTCCGGCGAATCTCAGCAGCCAGAGGTGGCCGATCTCACCAAGGTTAAGATCAAAGAATCGCCCGCCAACACTAATCTGTCGGTCAGTGCAGAGCACAAGTCGCCCAAGCCATCTTGCATCGTAGAGATCGGGGAAGCGCGTCTTGTCAGTCACGCAAACAACCACTCATTACAGGTCCTTCAACATCACCTTGTTATGCGGCCAAAAAGGCCAAAAGTCATCAACGAGATGCCCTACGTGAACATCATCTCTATTCAGTGTATGCGACGCCTTCTCAAGCACTTAAGAAAGCACGCACCGTCTTCAGCTCCTAAAGGGAAAGGGAAGAAGGAGGACTTTGAGCAGCTTCGTCCAACCAATGATCTCATGCATGCTATAATTCAGCAGACAATAGTCAACATCAAGGTGCTTTAAATGCTGCAACAACTTTCTGAGCAACTTAAGGGCTTTGCAATAATGGTCGAGCACAACCTCACCGATCTGCGCATCTTAGTCGCTGGACCCCTTCCAGAGGACTATGAAGCTCATGAGGAAGAAGAAGATGAAGATGTGGAAAAGGCTGCTTTGTCTCAGTTCCCAAGTCACAACTCTTAGAATTCCTAGGATTAATTTGCTTTTTTTCCTATTTTTTGTGTGAGGTGTGTGTTTTTTCTATATATTTAAAGTTTTCTTTGGTGCTATTTGATTCTTTCTTTGTGCTTTCATCGAGTTCTATACTTGAAATTTCTTTGCTATCACTTACCCATTCTTCTAGAGAGACAAATTTAGTAGCATGTTCTTAGTTCCTTTATTTAATATTTAGCACGAACTTTCCAATGATGTCAAAAGGGGGAATTAATCCGACATATTGGATTGTTTATTGGGGGAAAATGAACTGGGAGTTAGCTGAAGGAAAATTTATGGGCACTTGTTCTTTGTCCAAGGGGGAGCTATCACAGTTATATTCTTAGTCCCGTTGATATCGCTTCATTATAATATGCCAAGATTCTTTGCTTGTCATCATTAAAAAGGGGGAAATTGTTGGGTTATAGGAACTGGTAACTCAACTCCTATTCCTCATCTACTTAGTTTTAATGGTAACAAACACGTATTATATTTAATATCTACCTTGAGTAAGACATTCCAGGACTATAATAGGCTTTTTATTGGAATCATGCTAAAAGAAAAGTAGTTGGAATATGTTGGATTAAAGCAAAGGAACTAAGGAGCTTGGATCATGCTGATAGTGCTTAAGGGGTCCGACAAGAATAAACACAAGGAAGAGTATGTCTCTAGCGTGAAGGGAACCAAACAACAGTGTTAAAGGGTACCGAGTGTGCAAATAAGGAAAGAATCCTTAGTCAGTTTCTATGTTTGGAAAGAAGCGTCTATTTAGGAAGCGGTTATGATTCTATTATATTTTATAGTTTAGATTCAATGTATTGTAGAGATTTCAGATTATCTCAAATAATTTATTATTTTTATTTTAGGAAAATCATTTTAGCCATTTGAGATTAGTCTTTAAGCGTTGAGTTTTCAGGTTTTGCAAGAGTTATCGAATAGGCACTTTTATTTGAGAGAAAGATTGTACAATCACTATAAGAATGAATCTTGTGTCGAATCTAGAACTGTGTGTTCATCTTTGGGTGTAATTCTTGTGATTGATCAATAGAAAAGTGCGTTTGAGTTTCACAAATTGTTTCACGAATTAAAATTTTATTTTGTAGAAGAAGCTTGTTTTCCGCTCTTAGAAGCTGAAATCTTATTTCCTTGGATCAAGCCCTTCCACGATCCTACAAATCGCTTAGAAACAGACTTGTATGATTCTAAGAGAATGCTTGCTAAAAATTTGAAGTTACTCACAAAATCCTCTAAGACTTGTGAAAAATACAAGGTAAGGCTCCTATGGATGATATTAAGTCTAAATACTCATGGAATATGCTTGAGAAGATTATGTGTAAACTTGAAGATTTATCTTACTCTATTGATGAGAAAATCGTGAATCAAATGGTGTTTGTGAGACGACGATATGGTTTGGGTTATCATGGTCCTACTAAGGATAACACTGAAGAACAAATAGTGCATGAAAAGATTCGTTTGGAGCTGGAAAGAAAGAATGAAAGCTTAATCTTATCTCTATTGTATAGAACATGTCCATACTTTCCCTTTGTCGTTCTGAAGTGTTCCCGTTTCTTCAGCTTGTTGTTCTCTCCAGTGTTTGACGGTCAATATGATCACTTGATGTATATTAAGCAAGCACAAATAAGAAACACTGGAGAGAACAACAAGCTGAAGAAACAGGAACACTTCAGAACGAGAAAGGGAAAATATGGACATGTTCTATACAATAGAGTTTGCTGGCAGTGTGGTCAAAGTGGGCATGTTATCCATGACTATAAGAAAAAGAAGGAACTTGAAACGTCCAAGAAGAAGAACATTGTTAATCCTACTAATGAACTTGTTCATAATCTTTGTTCTGTGAAGAGGAACACTCATAAGAACATTAACAAACATTCTTCTACTACTTCACCCAGAAAAGCTAAGCTTGCCTGGGTACAAAAGACTTGATTTTCTTTGTGCATGTTGAGGTGAAGAAGGAGGACATGTGGTACTTCGATAATGGATGCTTGTGCCACATGACTAGAAACAACAAAACAATGTCTTCACTTCAACATCTCCAAGAAGGCAACATTTCCTTTGGAGACAAGAGCACTAGAACTATTATTGGGGTCGGAAATGTAAACTTCAATGACCACGCCAAAGTTAGCAACATCTATCTTATGAGCTCCTTGGGGTTCAACTTGATCAGTGTTTCCCAACTGTGTGAAAAAGGTATGAATGAAGTCAGGTTTACCACATCAGATTTCAAGGTTCCTAACAACAAAAGGAACTTGATCCTAAAAAGGGAAAAAGGTTCAAAAATATCTATGTTCTTGATCCTTCTTTAATCCTTGAGAAGAAACCTTATTTTTCCTTGATCAAGGATAACTTCACACTGTGGCACAAAAGGATAGAGTCATGCTAGCTTGGATATAAATCACAAGCTACAGTTGAATGAGTTGGTAAGAGGTCTCCCATAGATCAACAGAGAAAGAACATAACTCTACTCTCATTGCGTAAGGGTAAAGTAAGTCAGAACATTGTTCAAACCCAAGAATCAAGTATCCACTTCCAAACCTCTCGAGCCAATTCACATGGATTTGTGTGGATCCATGAATGTCCAAAGAATTGGTGGAAGAAAGTACATTCTTTTTCTCGTTGATGAATTCTCGGGATTCACCTGGACCATCTTCATCAAATCAAATAAATTTTTCTTTACTGGAAAAGGACAAAGATCTTCCAAGCAAGGCTATTTGCTCAAACCATGGCACCGAGTTCATCAACAAGGAATTTCTTGAGTTTTGTTGAGAACACGGAATTTTGCACAACCTCTCTGCTCCTTGTACTTATCAGCAGAACGAAGTCGTGGAAAGAAATAACAGATGACTAGAAGAAATGACTAGAACCATGCTATTATTGAGCAATCTCTCTCAGGGGTTCTGGGCTGAAGCTACCAACACGGCTTGCTACATCCTCAACATGGAGATGCTTCATCCTTTGATAGGGAAACCCCCCTAGGATCTATACAAATGAAGAACCCCTAATACTTCTCACCTAAGAATTTTTGTTTGGTAGTGTTTTGTGCCCAATGTAGGTAGAAACAAGCTTGTGAAGTTCAATGCCATAAGTGATGAAGGAATCTTCTTGGGTTATACTCCTAAGATTAGTGCATACAAAGTCTTCAAAATCTGTACCAATAAGGTTGTCGAGAGCGTATACATGGAGTTCAATGACTTTCCTATTACTGAAGGGAATAATGTTACCATTACTGGCACTGATTCTGATGACGATGCCCCTCCTGCAAAGTCTTTTCATTTGCCTCCACCTATTCGAGCTAATCCTAAAGCTCCCATTGAATAAGTTTCAACCCAAATGTTAATTCTGACCATTTGGATGATTCAATTGAGGAATAAGATGATAAGATAAATCCTATTGATGATATGTCTCTTGAAGAGAACAACATTTGCATTGCATCTTCATCCTCAAGAATGCTTGTTCACAACAGAGAAAAGAGAAAAATCAAGCCTCATGTGAGATATGGCTATGAAGAACAATGCCATTATTCCATAAACGCCTTTCTCTCTCTCATAGAAACCAAGAACATCAATGAAGCATTGAAGGTGGAAGGTTGGGTGATAGCCATGTAAGAAGAACTACTAGAGTTTGAAAGGAACAAGGTATAGAGATTGGATCCTCATCCCTTTGATCGTCAAATCATTGGAACAAGGTGGGTGTTTCATAATAAGCTTGATGATTCTGGAGTCATCTCAAGGAACAAGGCTTGACTGGTCACTCAAGGCTACAATAAAAAATAAGGCGTTGACTACAATGAAACCTTCGCACCACTTGCTCATCTCAAAACCATCAGACTTCTCATTGCTTATGCTTCACATCAGAACGTCATTATTTACCAAATGGATGTGAAAACAACATTCCTTAACAGAAAAATCAATGAAGAAATCTACATTAAGCAACCTCCAGGGCTTTGAAGATCCCTCCAATCCTGATCATGTGTATAGGCTTGAAAAAGTTGTTTATGGACTCAATCAAGCTCTAAGAGCATGGTACGTGTGTCTCACAGAAGTTCTTCTAAGAATAACTATAAGAGAGGCTAGACAGACAAAACACTTTTTCTTTTGAAGAAGAATAGAAGTGTTCTAATAGTTCAAGTGTATGTGGATGATATCATATTTGGTTTAAAGAACTTGGAACTTGTAGAAAGATTCGAGGAGCTTATGAGTAGTAAATTGAAGATGAGCATGATTGGAGATATTTTGTTCTCCTTAGCGCTTCAAATCAACCAAAAGAAAGAAGACATCCAAATCTATCAGTAGAAATACCTAAAAGAGATTCTTAAGAAGTACAAGATGGAGAACTGCAAACCAATCAACACTCCCATTTCTCCAGCAACTAATCTCATTCCAGACTCTGAAGGGAACAAGATTGAAGAAAATCTCTATCGAGGGATGGTAGGTTCTCTTACGTATCTCAAAACAAGAAGGTGAAATATTATATTCTCAGTATGCTTATATGCACGATTCCAGTCAGATCCTAGAGAATCACACCTCGTCATGGTGAAGAGAATCTTTAGATACCTCAAGGGAATAGAGTCCCTTACCCTATCCTAAGGACTATTCCATAAATTTACTTGGCTACACGAATGGGACTATGCAAGCTTTCTCGTTGATAGAAAGAGCACATCTAGGATGACGCAATTCCTTGGACCGTGCCTAGTTTCTTGAGGATCAAAGAAACAGAACAGCGTTGCCTTGCCCAAAAGTTGAAGCAAAATACATGGCAATCACAACTTTCTATTCTCAACTCCTCTGGTTGAAGCAACAGCTTAGAGATTTCGGTATGAATTTTGGTTCTTTTTAGATTCGTTATAATAATACAAGTGCTATTAATATATCTAAGAATCTTGCGCATCATTCTAGAACCAATCATATTGAGATTATACATCATTTCCTTAGAGATCATGTTGAGAAAGGGAACATTGTTCTTGATCGTTGTAGGATTGAGAATCAAATTTCCGATATATTCACTAATCATTGAATTTAGAACCCTATGAGAATATGAGATTGCTTCTTGAATTTACCCCTCTAGCTTAAATGTGTTTGTTTTATCCACTTCTTTTGATTGTCTAGACTTGTTCCTTTGACGTGTTTTCTTAACTTATACTTGATTGAATTATGTTTAATGATGACTTCACATGTCATGAAATATTTCTCCTAAAGCATTGTTCAATTGATGCCTTAAATGATTATATTTTACATGGTTGAGTCTTTCTTTCTAAACCCAGAAATCGCAATCTAGTCATATTTTTATCCTAACATTATAAGCCAAAATGATGATTACGTATTAAAGTTTTCCCTAAACTTGACTTGATCTTGATTCCCTATTAAACCCCTTTAGTACACACCTAGTAATCAAACTTGTGGTGACAAAACACATCTGTATATTATTTTTACTACATGGGTACGTACTTTTCTTTACCATAAGAACACTGTTCTTTTCACAAAAGGTACCCATGTCATCCTCGTTTTGTAGTACTATAGCAGATAGTAAGGTTCAGAGGAAACTACTCACGAAAGAGAATACTATTTTCTAGACTCCAACGACTCTATTTTCACAGAATGCAACAGTTCACGAGGTTCATCATTACTGATATGTGTATGTTTTGTGATTGATTACAGATATTTGATTGGTTCTTCATGAGGCTCGGGTGTTTATGTGTGACAAAGGTTACATTGAAGGAAGATTTGTGTTGTTTTCCGCCCAAGCTTTTGTTCTGATTTGAAGTATTCTTTTAGCTATATTCTGGGAATCCGTATCTCCAACGACTAGATTTACTTATTCCTCTAAGAGATTTGATTCGAGTATTTAAGGCAATAGAAGATCCTTTGATTTCTCACCACTTTCATTGCTATCTTCTAAGTTATGAAATCTCTCTTGCCTCATACATGTCTCTCCATCTTTGTTCCCATTCTCTCAAATGGCTTCCAACAAAACCTTCTCCCTCTCTGATGAAGAGTTTTTTATGCTTGAGCAGTTTAGGAAACAAAATGGTTCCTTCTTTGCCTCTTAGTCGCTGGCGATCACCACCATTCCCTCTAAAGCATTGGAGGACACCACGATGATAGGCTCCTCTGATCAGAATCCGTCTCTAACAAAAGACACCATTGACCTGTGACAGACCGATCCTTAAGCAGTCTGGTCAAATTAAATCCCCTTTACATCTCTACAGAAGTAGAGTGGCAAGTCAGGTCGAATCCACGAGGAACCAAGAGTATTCAATTCTTAACGTATTAAAATGATTAACAAATGAAGGGTAAATTCTTGGGGGATTTGTGAAAAATGATTTTGTTGTTGTTATTAATTGGGAAAACACTTTGTATGGTTGGTCGTAACCTTCTAGCCTAATTCAATGATCCTAGGTTCTTCTATTCGGGTTCTAATCTCTATTCTAATTCCTTTATGTCTTCTAATTACCCTAAACCATGTACTAATATTGCTGATTAGGTCAACCAACCCTAACAATATCTTGTCTACCAATCTAGCCTTGAAAATATCAACACTAGATCCTAGACAGCCTTAAGTTCATGGATAAATAAGGAGGTGCACTTCCCTTGGCGCCAACACCTCATTAATCTCCCTATCCTACGAGTCCAACTATTCCAAGTAGAGATTCGTACTACTAAGCAAGCAAGGTTCTCCAACTTGGATAAACCAGGCCTTAGCAATATTAAATCAAACTAAAAGCCTAGGTGATCAATCTAGAAAGTGCATTCAATTCAGTTAGATATTATGCGCAAGAGATTAAAGCAATAGAGACATAATTATATGAATAACCAAAGATACAAACCTCACATTGAATTAGCCCAGAGGCGCAAACCAACCACACAAAGTCAAAGGAGATTACTCCTGCCATTGCTAAAGGCCTAATGTAATTCTGAAATTGATAAATGAAGTGTGTTTAGGGAGAGGAAAAGATCTCTCTATTTATAAGAAAATGAGTAGCTAACCCTAAATGACAACCCTAAAATTTGTTTAGTGGAAGCCCAACCCGAATTGCATGTAAACCCTAGGCAAAAACCCATTTAATCCTTCAGAGAAGTGTTTTCTCACGGCGCAGCAGCGGCAGGGGTGCAATCGTGTCTTTGTCGGCGCAATCGTGTCACCTGCAAAGGCTTAGGCACAGTCGCGTCTTGCCTGGCGCGGCCGCGCCTTCGTGGAATCCGTGCCAGCTCGTTACGCGCCCCGGGGCAAATGGCCCTTTTTGGCCTCCTTCTTCACTTGTGTTTGCTCTTTAGCTCCTGTGTCTTCTCCCTTATGCTCGTAATCCTCTTGATTGTACTCTTTGCTCTTATGAAGTCCGGACTACAACATTATGCTCCGATTGTGGCCTATTATGCCCATAGTTGACGTTAATTCCCACTCCTTATGGTGTACGAGAGACCGCCAATCATACCCCCACACTCGAAGTATTTCTCATCCTTGAGCAAACTGTAGCTGACTCTTGGCGGGTTTAGCGAGTACGGTGGTACAATCCGAGTGGTCATCGATCAACTTCTGGCTTTTGGTACCTAGCATCACAAAACAGCAGGCGTAGATTCCGAATCCAAACACAACTTCAAAGTAATGCATTTACACTTGGCTTGACTCTAGCTATGGTACCTAGTATCCCCCAACATTTGAACTATGCTAACCCTTACGTAGATGCAATCACCTAAATCTCCAAACTATACCGAAAAGATCTCTATTCATATGAATGCGAATAACGAAAGATTAAACAAATGACTCCGGCTCGTCCTAACATACTTCCTACTTATGATAATTCTGCACAAGTTCCAATATTGTTGAAAACAGCCATCAACCACACTTCGCAAGTGACACCAAATGCATTTTTCCTTGCCCCCTTTTATCACAGTACATTTTTCCCTTATACACCTTTACATTTAGGGTGTAGGATCCGTCCATTTTATGGTCCAGACCAACTTTATTGTTTTACTAGATAGAACCTATCCATTTTATGGTCCAGTGATCTGAGCTTGTTATATGGTGTTAACTAGCGACTATTAGATTAGGTTTAGTGGTGTTTAGGTGCTTAACGAGTGGTATGCCCGAAATCCGGTTTGGAGTTCATTTATGGATTAGCGGGATGCTCGTAAGCGATTTTTAGTGGTTTATTATGGAGATCACGTTTGTGCTCACTTTTAGTGCATTCGGGATGGAGTTAGAGGAAGTATGCCACACCTACACCCCAGGAAAAGCTGAGAGGCGAAGCCGAGTGGCCTCGATGCTTGTAGAAGCTAGAAGTCCATCTGAGGAGAAGAAGTCACGACCGAGATGGAGCATCACAACCGAGATTCAGCCTCAGGAGAAGTCATCACGACCGAGACAGAGATGTCACGACCGTGACTTAGCCGCAGTTGAGGTGTCACGACCGAGAGGCTCTGTCACGATCGCGATCAACGCAGGACGGAGAACTAGAGCAAGATCACGATTGTGACCCCTGTGTCACGGTCGTGACGCGGACAAGGACGACCCAGAATTGAAGATTTATTCCGAGATTTTATTAGTTATTTACACATCTTTTGATTTATTTTGATTTATTTTAATTCCCTATTATTAGAGACTATATAAGGATTAGGAAATTAGGTTAGATTCATCATTCATTCATTCATTCTTTTCATTTACGTAGAATTCAGCAACAGCCAATGAAAGCTTCCACCTTTGTTCCACCTTCATCCATCTCCCCTGGTTTGTTTTCCCATCATCATTCATAGTTATTCATTGCTTTCTATGGCTATGTCTGGCTAAGTTCATCATAGTTCACTCTTTAGACTGAACCCATTGTTCTAGGTTTGTTGTGAGAATTCTAACGCTTATGTTCTAAGTTTAATTTCAGGATTATTTTATAATCTCTTGTGCTTATTAGTATCATTGATTGATCTTGATTTTATCTAGGTTACAAACTAGGTTGATTATTATCCATCATATTGCTAGGCTAGATAATTCAATTTGAAAAGTCTTGTCTTTGGGTAGCGAGCATGATTTGCATAGACTATTTGCGAGTGCTTATTATGTAGAGATTATAAACCTGTGTCGAGTATCGGCGATTTGTCAATGGTATTGCACAAGCCTACTTATCTTTGATCTTCATGCTGTTGTGCTTTTGAATCTTGGGATTTCCTTGGTTATTGCATAATAAGGGTTTCTAGGACTATTTGGACTAGTTGCTATTTACGAACAAAGAGTAGGACAACCGGATTAACCAATTTAGAATAAATTAGTAGAATTCGGTGATCAACATTCCAATTGAATAATGCGCTGATGCTAGAGGAGTGAGCTTTTTACCCATATTTTTTTACAACCCAATCAATATATTGCTTTCATACTTGCTTCATTGCTTAGCTCTCTTTGGATTCGACCCTACTTACCACTTTACTAGTGGATTCTTTAGTTGGGTATCTTTGATAGACATAACGAATTTAGTCTCATCAAATTTTGGCGCCGTTGCCGGGGAGCCAACTCTTATAGTTTATTTCTATTTGTGTTACTACTTTAGTGTGGACCTATCTTATGGTCCACACTCGCGCTACTGATCCAGATTTATTTGTTTATGATCCAGAGATAGAGCGGAGGTTTTTGCAGACGTTAAGGAAAGGACACGACTTGGTGATTGACAACATGACTGGAAATCAAACGCTGCGACAACTTACAGACCCAGACCTGATGCAACAACACCTAGGAGTAACGCTGCCTGCCCTAAATGCTGGTGTCATGTTCGAGCTCAAGACTGGTTTCATCAATCTGCTACCGAAATTCCACGACCTGGTTGGGGAAGACCCGATTATGCATCTGAGTGAGTTTCACGACATCTGTAGCTGCAGTAAGCTGAGTAGCGTCACCAACGAGCAGATTAAGATGAGACCTTCCAGTCTTACGTTGAAAGATAGTGCGTGGCAATGGTATTATTTGCTACCCACAGGGAGTATCAACATTTGGAGAAGCTACACAAAGCCTTCCTTAGTAAGTATTTCCCTTCCAAGAAGACTCTTGCTTTGAAAAGAGCGGTTGCTATGGTGGAGCAACATGATGACGAGTCACTGTACGACTACGTCGAGAGGTTTGCGAGATTATGCGCCAGCTGCCCATTCCATGGGTTCGAGTTGAAAGACTTGGTGACCCATCTTTACAATGGGTTACTTGATCATGAGAGAAGGCTAGTAGACGCTGCCCGCAACGGTAGTGTGCTGAATTTGACTCCTGCCGAAGCCAGAGTCCAAATAAACGACATAGCCAAAGGGACTAGGAGTTTTGGGAGGACGTATACAAAGAAAGGAGCTAACGCTGTGAGTTCCGGAGATCCTGGATGAAAG
This sequence comes from Phyllobates terribilis, assembly GCF_046119375.1. Classification (NCBI taxonomy): domain Eukaryota; kingdom Metazoa; phylum Chordata; class Amphibia; order Anura; family Dendrobatidae; genus Phyllobates; species Phyllobates terribilis. Next base: position 23,204 of record NW_027368934.1, on the reverse strand, counting down.
AGTGAGATCGCTGAGTTGAAAAGTATGCAAGGGTATCACCCTTGGTAATCAAAAACCAACACGACTATGCGGTATTTGCGCAGATGACAGTCACCCTACTGATATGTGCCCGCAACTCCAGGACCCGACGATTGCTGAAGTTCACGCGGTGGGAGGCTTAGGACCTCCTAGGCCTCGCTACGACCAAAACAACAATTATAATCAATGGGGAAATGATAACCCTGGCTTTAGGAGAAACGATCCGGTTTGTGGACAAAATCAAGGCTACTACCAGAATCAATACCAAAACAACCCCTACCGTGCTCCGTATCCACCGCAACCCGAAGAGCCATCAATGAGGAAGATGCTACAAACATTGACAAAGCACTTCACATCGCATGTTCAAGACACGGAGTCGAGCATAAGGAATCTAGGGAAGCAGGCCGGACAGCTAGCGGAGGCAGTCAATAATTTAGCACAACAGAGCTCAGGTAAATTACCGTCGCAAACTATGATAACTACGAGAGAAAATGTAAGTGCCATCATGATACGAAGTGGACGAAAACTTGACGAAAAGCTGGAAGAAGAGATGCTGTAGGAGGAAGCTGGGCAGTTGTCACGACCGAGACAGGGCTGTCACAATCGAGACTTTGCCCCAGAGGAACCATCACGATCGAGACAAAGGCATCACGACCGAGAAGGCGGTGATTTGGTTTCTGAAAAAGTTGACAAAGAGGGTCACGACCGTGACACTGTGTCAGGATTGAGACTAAGCCCTAGTTATCACTATCACGATCGTGACCAGCTATCTCGACCGAGACCCAGTGCTGATGTTCGTGACTCCAAACCGCTGAATGATGACGACGATTATGAGGACAGAGGTGACTTCAAGTTGAGGCAAGAAAACTATGTGAGGCCAAATTTCCCTCCGATGTACTCCGAGAAACCACCTGCACCATTCCTAGAAGCCTTGAAAGACACGCGCAGACCCGCGAACGACAAGGAAATCTTCGAAACATTTAGTAAGTGTGAGGTAAACATTCCTTTGCTTAAACTCGTCAAAATTGTTCCTTGCTATGCTAAGTTATTGAAGGAGCTTTGCACCATGAAGAGGAACCAGAAGCTGAAAGGAAAACAAAAGGTGCAAGTAAGCGAGAGAGTTTCTGCGGCCATCCAGCACAAGACAGCAACTAAGTGCTCAGACCCATGTATGGTTAGTCCCATGTACTATTGGTACGACTAAGATTGATAGAGCCATGCTAGATTTTGATGCTTCGATTAATGTTCTTTCTTATTCGTTATTCAAGTCTCTAGGACTAGGACCCCTGAATGAAACAAGAATTGTGATTCAGCTAGCTGACATGTCTATGCTTTACCCGAAAGGATAGTCGAAGATGTGTTAGTTATGGTGGATAATATTGTATTTCCTGCGGATTTCTATGTGTTAGATATGAATCATGATGCGCAGGCTGCACCTATCCTTATGGGTAGACCCTTCATGAGGACAGTCAAAACTAAGTTAGATCTAGACACCGGGGCACTTACACTCGAGTTTGACGGGGATGTTGTTAGTTTTAACATATATGAAGCTACGACACAACCCCTAGATGATAACTCGGTATTTTCTGTTGATAAGGTTATTAAACCCCCTGAACTATGTCGGATGCACTGCACACCGCCCTCCCTAATTCTGCTTTGGGCGGTAGCCCCAGCTCTCTAACCCCACATGGCGAGAAACCTGTTAGTACTGTTGAGCAGTTCACAAAGGAGGCAAGTACACGATCCTCAGCTGAGTCAAAGTGTGGGGGAAGTAAGAAGAAAAAGGTGAAGCAAAGGTGGAGAGTTGCAGAGGTGAATGGTCTAAGGTTCAAACCTTTCCATGACTGGTTCATACAAGAAATTCTGAGAGGGGAGGTTCCAAAGGGACCGAAAGACGCTGGATGATTTATTCTACTTCGTGCCACGACGATAACTAAGGCGTTGATTGGGAGGCAACCCGAGAGAGTACTGCTGACTTTTCTCCCATTGTTTTGTTTTTGTTTTTGTTTTCTTTTACGGGAAAATCACGGAACCAGGATCATGAAGTCATCGGAGGAGGAGAAACGACGATCACCTACCTCAGCTACCCGTGTCACGATCGTGACACTGTGTCATGGTCGACCATCACCCCCCATGTTCCTCACGACCGAGATAACACCCCAACATTCCACATGTCTTCTTCCTCTTTCCTTTTTACCTGGTGTCCTATTTTGCTGCATTGAGGACAATGCGCGATTCAAGTGTGGGGAGAAGAGTTGACTTGTTTAGGTGTTTTCTGCTCATGTTTTTGGTGCTTTGCTATTCTGCTGATGTTTTTATGGTTTTGAGTCTATTTGCTGATGTGTTTTGTTGTTTTTCTATCTATCGAGTCTGTACCGGATATTTCTCTGAACTGTTACTTTATTATTATTAAAAAGAAAAAAAAATCAGAAAAACAGAGTAAAAAGTGAATGGATCAAAAAGGGAGGCTCCAACAAAAAATAAATAAAAAGAACAAAAGAACTAGACAAGTAAAAATGGATAAAAAGAAAAAGGTGGGTGCTGAAAATAAAGAAAGAACAAGAAAAAAAATAGTTCTTACCACTTTAGAGAATTTTGATGGAAACCCGAAAGGGCGCCGGGATTACATTGTTTGTGATTATTTGACTACTCGGTTAGATTGATTGCATTATTTATTGGCGTCGGAGACATAAGAAGGGAGTTGAAGGATTGTCTCGGGTTTTAGGATTCACCAAGGATGGATAAGAAGTTAGTAATTAGCCTTTTATTCTTCTATTTTCGAGCTTATTGACATCCATACTTCGCATGCTCACCCTTTTGCTATTTCATGAGATTTGTTACACATTATTGGCGGTTGTTTTAGATTCTAGGATTAGATTTCTATTTCTTGGAGTTTGATGCATATTGTTGTGGTTGTGCTATGCAGATTTCTTGATTAGGATTGGTGGTTGTGATGTATGGTGTGATGATATTGATTAGTGGTTTAGGAAATTAATTGAAGAGGAGGTATAAGAAGTGTATAAGCGAGTGGGAGACTTGATTTTTATCTTCATTATCATTATATATGTACCCTTACCCCTAGAGGAGATTAGGAGTCCACTTGTGCTTTATTGCGCATCACTTGGTTCGATTTGATTATTATTATGAAGTGGTGACATATGAAGTGGAGACATAAGGAGGGATTTGGGTAGGTCATCTCGGAGAGATAAGGAGATATATTGGAGTTAGGTTAGTGCTCATTTACACTTGGAGTTCGAAGTATAGTCGCTAGCAGACTGTCCCTACGCTTACTGCAGACCTTTGTGCTTATAGGAGGAGTGAGTTTTATTTTGCTTACTCGAGGACGATCAAGGTTTAAGTGTGGGGAAGTTTGATCGGAGCTTGTTATATGGTGATAACTAGCGACTATTAGATTAGGTTTAGTGGTGTTTAGGTGCTTAACGAGTGGTATGATCGAAATCCAATTTGGAGTTCATTTATGGATTAGCGGGATGCTCGTAAGCGGTTTTTAGTGGCTTTATTATGGAGATCCCATTTGTGCTCACTTTTAGTGCATTGGGGATGGAGTTAGAGGAAGTATGCCACACCTACACCCCATGAGAAGCCGAGAGGCGAAGCCGAGCTGCCTTGACGCTTGCAGAAGCTAGAAGTCCATCTCAGGAGAAGAAGTCACGACCGAGATGGAGCATCACGACCGAGATTCAGCCTCAGGAAAAGTCATCACGACCGAGACAAAGATGTCACAACCGTGATTTAGCAGTAGTTGAGGTGTCACGACCGAGAGGCTCTGTCACGATCGTGACCAACGCATGACAGAGAACTGGAGCAAGATCACGATCGTGACCCCTGTGTCACGGTCTTGACGCGGACAAGGACGACCCAGAATTGAAGATTTATTCCGAGATTTTATTAGTTATTTCCACATCTTTTGATTTATTTTCATTTATTTTAATTCCTTTTTATTAGAAACTATATAAGGATTAGGAAATTAGGTTAGATTCATCATTCATTTATTCATTCTTTTCATTTACGTAGAATTCAACAGCAACCAGAGAAAGCTTCCACCTTTGTTCCACCTTCATTCATCTCCCCTGGTTTGTTTTCCCATCATCATTCATAGTTATTAATTTCTAACTATGGCTATGTCTGGCTAAGTTCATCATAGTTCACTCTTTAGGCTGAAGCCATTGTTCTAGGTTTATTGTGAAAATTATAACGCTTATGTTCTAAGTTTAATTTTAGGATTGTTTTATAATCTCTTGTGCTTATTAGTATCATTGATTGATCTTGATTTTATCTAGGTTGCAAACTAGGTTGATTATTATCCATCATAGTGCTAGGCTAGATAATTCGATTTGAAAAGTCTTGTCTTTGGGTAGCGAGCATGATTTGCATATACTATTTGTGAGTGCTTATTGTGTAGAGATTATAAACCTGTGTCGAGTATCGGCGATTTGCCAATGGTATTGCACAAGCCTACTTATCTTTGATCTTCATGCTGTTGTGCTTTTGAATCTTGGGATTTCCTTGGTTATTGCATAATAAGGGTTTCTAGGACTATTTGGACTAGTTGCTACTTACGAACAAAGAGTAGGACAATCGGATTAACCAATTCAGAATATAAGTTAGTAGAATTCGATAGTAGAATTCGATGATCAATATTCCAATTGAATAATGCATTGATGCTAGAGGAGTGAGCTTTTTACCCATAATTTTTTACAACCCAATCAATATATTGCTTTCATACTTGCTTCATTGCTTAGTTAATTAAGATCATAGCAAAAAACCCCAATTGTTACTACTTGGTTACATAATTGGAAATAAACTATTGCTCTGGCTCTCTTGGGATTCGACCCCTACTTACCACTTTAATAGTGGATTCTTTATTTGGGTATCTTTGATAGACATAATGACTTTAGTCTCATCATCCAGGCTACTATGAGACTCTTTTGCTTAATATATCATGGAGGATCGATCCCTCAGTTACTTTTCATACCTCGGGCATTGCATGCTCTTCTGATTTTCTTTTAGTAGGAGCTCACTACCTTTATACTTTTTGTTTTTCTTTTTCATGCAAAAGGACGGGAATAATTTATTATGACATAAAGTGAAACAAAAGAAAAGGTTTTGGTTATGCAATCTTTAATAAGGTTCTAGTGTGTCCTAATCACAATTCACATGCTCAAGCCTAAGTCCATTACTTAATTCATCATATCCTCACCATATACACTCGATATATCAACGTCTAAGGTATACTAAGAAAACTTAAGGATCATGCATCTTTGTAAAAGCTTCACAATGTCACAAACAAAGGGAAAATCTATGGATACCGACTTTAAAATTCAAAATTTAATAACAAAGGGGAACACTGACTCAAAATTTTAAATGCAGGGATATGCGAGGCTAATCCCCTCCCCCACACTTAAACTACACAATGTCCTCATTGTGAAACAAGGACACATATAATGTAAGTGGTAAAAAGAAAAATTACCTCTTTTCCAGTTTGCCTCCCTGACAACGCCTTTGTTTAACGTCATTGGCTTGATATACCTCTCTCTTATCCTGGCTTGACCAATATCTTGGCCGGCTTGTGCCTCCTTATCCAGTATTGTTTTATTCCTTTTTTCTCAGCCTGCTGCCTGCCGTATCCCTTCTTCTTCACCACATAATTCCCCAGCGGTAACTCAGACGTTACTTTAGGTACCTGAAATATTGGTGGAAGGAAAAAAAGGATTGCTCCTTCTAATATTATCATCGGGGGCCTACCGGCCAATGCTTGCTCTAGCCTATCCACATCCCTTTAGGGATCCACTACCTTAATTGCAAACACATTTGCATCCTCATCTCCAGATTCCTCATCACTACCTATGTCAAAGCTTACTACATCCCCATCAAACTCTAACGATAAAGTCCCTCTCCCTAGGTCTACCTTGGTGCCTTCTATTCTCATAAATGACCTTCCTAACAGTATAAGTACACCATCTCTATCATTTTCCATGTCCAGCGCATAAGAGTCTGTCGGGAATAAAAGCCTATCTACTTTAATCAGCACATTCTCTACAACTCCTCTAGGGCGCACAGTAGACCCATCAACTAGTTGGACTAAAATATTAGTTTCATTTAGAGGTCCAAGTCCTAATTGATAGCATAAAGAGTATGGGAAGTCATTTACAGTGGCCCTTAGATCTATCATAGCACGGTCAAAATTAGTGTTGCCAATTTGGCAAGGGACAATGACCATACCTGGGTCGTTGAGCTTGCGAGCCATGCGCTGTTGGTAGATAGCGGATACTCTTTCTCATGCCGCTACTCTATTGTTTTCCTTCTTCTTTTACCTTCTTTTTACCGTGCAAAGCTCCTTCAGGAACTTCGCATATCGCGGTATACTCTGCACCAGCTTGAGTAGGGGGATATTCATGGCACATTTATCAAAAGTTTTGAATAGTTCTTTGTCGTCTGCCGGTTTCCGAGTATCCTTCCGTGCTTCCGGGAATGGGGCTGGGGGATTTTCTGAACCGAGTTGAGTGAAGTTCGAGCAAACGTACTTGCTCTGGCTGAGATTGAAGTCGCCTGTTGGAACGTCTAATTCTTCCTCCTCAATCGGACTTTCTTTCTCCTCTTTCTCCTTCTCAACCTCTCCACCTTCCATAGACCGTAGGCCGTGGGTGCGCCTGGACAGGCGCGGTCGCGCCTCTATCTCAGTGGCTATGGCACGGCTGCGCTTGGTCGGACGCAGTCGTGTCTGGATTCCGAAATCTTGGTCCGCAGTGCGTGGTCGCGCCTGTCAGGGCGCGATCGCGCTTTGGCTTCTGTAAGGGGCCTGCGGTTGCACAAATTCATGCGCGGGCGCGCCTTTGCCAGGTCTTGTACATCCTCTTTCTCTTGTGTTGACTTCTTCTCGGTGTTCTTACCACTTCTCAGTGCCACTGCACTAACATTCTTCAAGTTTTGACTCGTGCTTGCAACGTTCTGGTTTGAGTTCACTATTGTTTGAGCCGGTAATGAGTTAGAGTTATTTTGTGCTAGCGTGGAGACGGTTTCCGCTATCTGCCCCATTTAAACCTCTATTTTCTTTAGCCTTGAGTCGTTGTTCTGGGCAGTTGAAGCGAGTGTGGCGATTGTCCTTTCCAAATCCTTAATCATCTCCATCGTTGGAGCTCCTTGATTTTGCTACTGATGTTCATGAGGTCTCCACCTTTGCTGGTCCTGCTGGCATCGTGGTTGAAAGTTCTACTGATTCTCCCATGGCCGAGGAGGTCCATAACCTCTCATCGCGTTCACTTCCATGACCGAATCCTCTCTAATCTCGGGGCATGCCTCCGAGTGATGACCAGTACTTGCACAAATACCGCAGACTCGCGCGGGGCGCTACTCTCCTATAGGTACTATCCTTTTTAGCATCTTTTTTATTTTGGCTAACTCTATAGCCAAGCTTGTCCCTTCTACACTCGAGTTCATGGCGTTGACAGCCCTTGCGGTGTATGTCCTTCCAAAACTCCTCGTGCTCTCGGCCATATCTTGCAACTTGCACATCACGTCCTCCGGGGTCATATTAAAAACACTTCCTCCACACGCTGCGTCTACAATTCTTTTCTCATTAGGCAGCAACCCTTGAGTGAGAAATTGCACCAGGTCCTGCTGTTCATAGCCATGGAAAGGGAACTAGGTCAAAGCCCTTTAAACCTCTCTAAGTAGTCGTATAGAGACTCTCCTTCCTTTTGGTCTACCCGCGCAATCTCCCTTTTCATTGTATTTGCCTTCTTCACCGGAAAGTACTGGCTGAGAAACTCGCGGTGCAGCTTCTCCCAACTGTCAATAGTGCCAGTGGGGAGGTGGTAGTACCATGATCTCGCCGTATCCTTCAAGGTGAATCCGAATGCCCTCATTTTAATTTTCTCCTCCGACAAATTGCTTGGCTTCATCGTCATGCAAATGTCATGGAATTGGTTGAGATGCATAATAGGGTCCTCTCCGGGCATCCCATGGAAGGTGGGGAGTAAGTTGATCACTCCAGACTTGAGTCCGAAGGTCACCCCTGGCGCGAGTGGTGGTAGGATCACCGCTTGAGGCTGATGCGTCAAGTTTAGAGTCGTGCGTTCCCGCATCGTCCTGTTTCCAGCGGGGTTGTTCATTCGCGCATATGCTTCATGGAATTGATTCATGAAGACTTGATTGGACTCTAGGTTTTCTAGTGCTTGTGTCGGTACCTCATTATTAATGGGAAGGTCTTCCTGCTGCATCGTTTCAACGACTCACTCTCTTAGTCTTCTTCTAATAATACGTTCGATTTCTGGAATAAGCTCAGCAAGAAAAGGGTTAGTAGTGCGGGTACTGACCATGCACTAGTCAGACCCGCAGTAATCAAGCTAATACCGTAAGAAGTGAAAATTGGTTCCCTGACAACGACGTCAATTGACAAACCGGTCATTCGGCAGTCTGGTCAAATTAAATCCCTTTCACTCCTTTACATAAGTAGAGTGGCAAGTCGGGGTCGAAACCACGGGGAACCAAGAGTATTAAATTCTTAAAGTATAAAAATGATTAACAAATGAAAGGTAAATACTTGGGGGATTTGTGAAAACTGATTTTGTTGTTGTTATTAATTGGGAAAACACTTTGTATGGTTGGTCGTAATCTTCTAGCCTAATTCAATGATCCTAGGTTCTTCTATTCGGGTTCTAATCTCTATTCTAATTCATTTATGTCTTCTAATTGCCCTAAACCATGTACTAATATTGCTGATTAGGTCAACTAGCCCTAACAACGTCTTGTCTACCAATCTAGCCTTGAAACTATCAACACTAGATCCTAGACAACATTAGGTTCATGGATAAATAGGAAGGTGCACTGCCCTTGGAGCCAACAACTCATTAATCTCCCTATCATATGAGCCCAACTAGTCCAAGTAGAGATTCGTACTACTAAGCAGGCAAGGTTCTCCAACTCGGATAAACTAGGCCCTATCAATATTAAATCAAACTAACAACCTAGGTGATCAATCTAGAAAGTGCATTCAATTCAATTAGATATTACACACAAGAGATTAAAGCAATAGAAATATAATTATATGAAGAACCAAAGATACAAACCTTAAATTGAATTAGGCCAGAGGAGCGAACCAACCACACAAAGTCAAAGCAGATTACTCCTGCCTCATTGTTAAAAGCCTAATGTAATTCTGAAATTGATAAACTAAGTGTGTTTAGGGTGAGGCAAAGCTCTCCCTATTTTTTTAAAAATGAGTAGCTAACCCTAAATGACAATCCTAAAATGTGTTTAGTGGAAGCCCAGCCCAAATTGCATGTAAACCCTAGGAAAAAAAACCATTTAATCCTTCGGAGAAGGGTTTTCTCGCAGCGCAGCAACGGCAGGGCACGATCACGTCTTATGTCGGCGCGATCATGTCTCTTGCAGAGGGTTAGGCACGGTCGCGTCTTACCTGGCGTGGTCGCACCTTCTTGTACCAGCTCGTTGCGCGAGCTTGGCGCGGGCGCTCACCGGGGCAAATGGCCCTTTTTGGCCTCCTTCTTCACTTGCGTTTGCTCCTTAGCTCCTGCGTCTTCTCCCTTATGCGCGTAATCCTCTTGATTGTACTCTTTGCACTTACGAAGTACGGACTACGGCATTATGCTCCGATTGTGGCCTATCATGCCCATAGTTGATGTTAATTCCCACTCCTTTTGGTGTACGAGAGGCCTCCAATCAACCTGCACGAACACTCCTCCCCTCTCAATTCTCCTATTCCGACAAGGGATTGTCAATCGGTGACAGGGTGCCTCAAAAAACAAGGTGCCCAGTCCCTTGCTCTAAGGATAACCAAGGGTAGGGATGACGACGAAGAAGAGGAAGACAAATGCCTTGCCAAGAAGTCAAAACTGGAGCTTTCCAAAGATAAGGGCAACGCTTCCATGTTGTCCATCACCTCGACGTTTCCTTCTCTAGATGAAGCCTTTGCCAATTGTGAAATCATTTCTCCTCTCATTATTGTTGAGAAGTTCTGGAAGCAATCCTCTCCCCTATTGAAGAGAAGGCCTATGGAAAAGGAACTCGAATTCTTCACTCCCTCCTTTAGTTAAAAGGGTGGGACAAGCTGATCATAGAGCTGTTTGACGATGTTGTTTGTCTGTTCTATTCTGGCATGAGCTTTGCCTAGAGCAAGAAGGAGAACACCCTTAACTCATATATCATTATTAATTAGGCTGAGCATATGATATAGGAACATTATTTCATTTAATGACAAAACTTGAAATACGAGTATATAATATGATATTTAAGATCAATAAGGTGCGGAATACCAATAATCGGTAATGATTGAGGGGAAGCAGAGATGATACATGATCTCTTTCATTAATCCAGAAAATGACCCGCTAGTGAGGTGGTCACCGACGTTCCGAATCCCAGGATAGAACTGCTAGGCACACTTCGATTCTCTGCACTTGAAGTCGAAGCCAGTCGAAATTTTGGATTGTGTATACTTTCAGACGCTAAACAAGAGAGGAAGGAGTGAAATGAGAGAAGAGAGGAGTGATTGGTCGTATGTCGAATGAGAGAAAATTCGTTCTCTATTTATAGGCTGCCACATGATGAGTTGTTGACAAATGGATAAGGGAAAACAATTGTAAAACTTCCATAACTGCTCAACCGCCTGTGGATAAGGAGTGAAACTGCTAAATAACAGTTTGGTTCGTTTACTCAGGACCGGTTCGGTTTAGAAAAAACCCGTCCGGTTCGGTTTAGTAAAAAATATCCGGCCTGTCCAAAAAGAATAGACTACTGCTTGGGCCAAAGGCCCATTCTCAAGAGCTCGTGAGTCTGTAGCCAACGGATCACGACCCAGACCATACCGACTCGCGTGTGTGTTTGGTAAAGTGTCTACTTCATGCTTCACTCATTTAATAAAGCATGAGTGGAGTGGTAATATATAAAGTGACAATTTTTTCCCATCAATCTTAATGTGGGACAAAATTCCACTAAACCCCCACAAAACTTCATTTTCACCCCTCCAAGCACCTACTTTGAGCTGGCGTTTCTCATTCACCCAAAATTGATTTGAGTGTATGAATAGTCTATATTTAAGAGATCACGAATAAGAAACCAATGCTCTCATCTCCCGGCAATTCCGACCACCGGAGCTTGCCGGAAAGTTGGCCGGAAATGGCCACAAACTCGGTTCCAACAGTCCCCCACATGAATAGAAATGAATCTATAACAAAGGACGACTCAACAGAAATACTTTTGAGTGTATAACGAAGAACCACTGCATCGGGGCTTGGTAGCATATTCCAGCCTTGAACCACCCACTGTGAGCAACTATTGGACTTACTAGGCTAGGTAGTAGACTTGATGTCTTTGAATCACTAAGGCTTTGATGTAACCCCAGACAACAGCTGTCACACAGTTTCATCTTCTCACGGAACTGGGTTCTCTATTGTGTTCATTTTGGTCGTGAACATGCCTGGTTTATCATGAGTGAACTTAGAGAATGTAGCCTTTGCTCAATCTCCTAGAAAAGATCCCATTTCACACTCACAAGGTGATTGACCATCAAGAATATCCTGTCACATCCCACCTTTCTATAAAGGCTATGGAATCACTAAATGTTGAAGCTTAACCTTAACATATGTACAAGCTGCACTGGTGATCATCATAGGAACTAGGATGAGACTTAATGTCTCTCAATGCTCTAACTTATTCAACTTGACTTAGTTGTCCCCTTGAACCTACATCCTGGGATCTCCAATCAAGTAAGTAGGGTATGCATAAAGCGTCATCTTTATCCATAGGCTTTTACCCCATTTCTCTAGATAATTTTACGACTATCTCTCTTGACAAACCTGTAGTAAAAGGATCCACTAGGTTGTCAATTGACTGTATATAATATATTGAGATTATACCGTTTGAGTGTAGTTCTCTAATGATCTTATGTCAACGTCTAATGTGACGTGCCTTACCATTGTATAGGCGACTCAGTGCTCGAGCTATAGCCTAACTATCATAGTGTGCACATATTGCCGACACTGGTTTGTCCTACATAGGAATATCTTCTAGGAAGTTCTGAAGGTATTCGACTTCTTCCACTGCCTTATCTAAAGCTATGAACTCAGACTCCATTGTGGATCTTTCCAATAATATTTGTTTAGAAGATTTTCATGATACTGCAACCCACCAAGTTTGAACACATATCCACTGGTGGATTTCGAGTTTCTAGAACCGGATATCCAGTTTGCATCATTGTATCCTTCTAGAACTGTTGGGTAATTCCCATAATGAAAATCATAACTTGTAATGTAACGTAAATAGTTCAATACTCGAGTTATACCCTTCTAGTGGTTGTGCCATGGATGACAAGTGTAGTGACTTAAACATTTACCACATGTGCTAAGTCCGGTCGTGTGCATTTGGTCAGATATATTAATCTGCCAACCACACGCGCGTACTCTAGTTGAGCTACACCATCTACTGAATTTTTAGTCAGATGCAGCTGGGGTTCTACATGACTTTTGGCTATTCCACTAGAATAGTTCTTGAATCTTACAAGAACCTTTTCAACATAATGAGACTGTGACAAGACAATTCCTTTAGAGTGTCTAGTGATATTGATTCCAAGAATCACGTCAGCTAGTCCCAAATCTTTCATATCAAACTTCCCACAAAGCATATGCTTAGTTTGTTTGATCATGTCAGAGTTGCTTCCTATGATGAACATGTCGTCTACATATAAGCATAGTAGGATATATTATTTTGGCATGTCTTTAATGTAGATGCATTTATCACTCTCATTAATCATGAATCCATTTGACATCATTACATGGTCAAATTTCTCATGCCATTGTTTTGGTGCTTGTTTAAGACCATACAATGACTTTACAAGTCTGTATACTTTGTCTTCCTGTCCAGGCACTACATAGCCTTCAGGTTGTTTCATAAATATTTCCTCTTCTAAATCACCATTTAGAAAGGTTATTTTTACATCCATTTGATGAATTTCTAGATTCATTAATGCTGCAATAGCAATGAGCATTCTAAATGAGGTTATTCTCTTTACTTTATAATAAGTGTAAAGAAATCTAGAACTTTCTTTTGTCTAAACCCTTGAACCACAAGCCTTGCCTCGTATTTGTCTATAGTGCCATGTGTTTTCCATTTTTTTTTGAAAACCATTTGCACCCAAGCGCTTTACACCCTTGTGGTAGATTTGCAATTTCCCAATTATGATTTTGCATAATGGAATCAATATCACTTTTAACTGCCTCCTTCCATGAAGGTGTATCAGGTGTCAACATGACTTCCTTGAATGTTCTCGCTTTGTTTCCTAAAGAAACGCCGTTATATAATCATCGCAAAATAATTTTTTCTTACGAGCACGTTTGCTTCATTTAGGTTCATCATTTTCTACTCATGTACGTTGTTCAGAAGTACTTGCTATTGCTTGTACATAAGTACTAGGTATAGCTTGAGCTGAAGTACTAGATTCTTCTTCACGTGGTTGTTTAGGATTTTCTTTATCCTTACACGGAAACACCTAAAGAATGATGCATTCCTAGATTCCATTACTGTGTTAACATGTATTTCTAGTATATCTGATTTGTGTACCAAGAACCGATAAACACTACTATTTTGTGCATATTCGTTGAAAATACAATCCATAGTTTTAGGTCCTATTGTGATCTTTTTAGGATATGGTCTACCACGTATGCGAGGCAACCCCACACTTTGAGGCATTTGTAGGAAGGAACATTACCTTTCCATAATTCATAAGGTGTCTTTCTGATGACCTTGTGTGGGATTTTGTTTAGAATGTAGTTGGAGGTTAGTAGGACTACCCCCACATTTTGTGGGCTAACCCAGATTCTCCTAACATCACATTCATCATTTCTTTTAGAGTTCGATTTTTGCGTTCCGCAACTCCGTTAGATTCAGGTGAATAAAGAGTTGTACTTTGATGAACTATTCCATAAACGCATTTAATGGTTCATTATACTCACCTCCACTATCACTTCGGATCATTTTGATCTTTTTACTTAGTTGGTTCTCTACTTCTAACTTGTATTCTTTGAATTTATCCAAAGCTTCATCTTTGCTATGTAATAAATATACATAGCAATACTTCAAGCAGTCATCTATAAATGTGACAAAGTATTTCTTCCCTCCTCTAGTTTGTACAAAACTTTAAATCACATAAATAAGTGTGAATTAAGCCTAGAGATTCAGTACTCTATTCTACATGGGGAAATGGTAATTTTGTGACTTTTGCTTGTTGCATACTTCACATTTAGTTTACTTATTTTGCAGTTATTAATCATGTTCATGCTCATTAGTCTTTAAATAATTTTATAATTCACATGATCTAGTCTTTCATGAAAAACATTAAAAGACTCAACAACATAAGAAATAGACTTGTCTTTATTCATAGACGTCGAAGCGGTAGAGTCGGTTACATTATTGAAAGGACGGATTGTCATTACATACATCTTACTAAGTCCATCATTTTCATACCATTTCCCTATGAATACCCTAAACTTAGTTAATTACAAGCTTATCAGACACATAATTAACCCCAAACCGATGTTTTCCCATAACAGTTCCAGAAATTAATTCTTCCGGATGTCTGGAACATGAAGCACATTGCTGAGTGTTACGTCCTTCCCCGAGGTAATCCTGAGCACTATCTTGCCAGTGCCCTCTACTCTGGATACCGACGAGTTCCCCATGAACAGATTCTCTTTAGTCTTGTTCACTTGATAGGTTGTGAACATATTCTTGTTCGAGCAGATGTGCCTGGTGGCTCCAGTGTCATACCACCATTACCTCGGGTTGATGCTTACCAAGTTAACCTCGGTCACCATCGCACATAGGTCAACATCAGTGAGCCTTCCTTGATATAGGTTGGCTTGATGGTTGGGCTTCTTACTGTTGATGTGGGGTCGGGATTTGTGCTTTTTGTGCTCCACCAAATTGACCTTCTACTTGGAAGATCCTATCCCATCGGATTGGCGACTACTAGCCTCTATGTGTATCCTGATGACCAAGTCCTCCACCTTCATCTCCTTCCTCTTGTGCATGAGGTAGGTTTTGAAGCTTTCCCACTTCGGCGATAGTTTCTCAATAAACGACACTACTTGGAATGTCTCGTAAATCTACATTCCTTTTGCATGGACTTTGTGGATCAACACTTGAAGTTCTTCTACATGATCCATGATCGCTTTGGAGTCCACCATATTGAAGTTCTGAAACTTCGCCACAACATATTTCTTGGACCCAACATCCTCGTGCTTGTACTTCCTTGCCAGAGCTTCCCACAACTCTTTGGAAGTCTTGTAGTTGTTGTACACATTGTACAACGAATCTACCAACCGGGATTTTATGTAGCCCAAGCACATGTAGTCCCCCTTGTCCCACAAGTCTTAATTGCTCAAGGCAAACAGATTAGTAGGATTGGTCACCACTGGACGAGGTTCCGTAAGGTACCTCTCCATACATCAAGTGGTAAGAAAGAAGATCATCTTTTCATACCACGTCTTAAAACCGGTGCCAATAAACTTCTTAGGCATGACGTCCGAGTATTGTGCGCTCGGCAGAGTTGACATGTACTGTCGGTCTAGGTGCTCGGTGCTAGCCTGACCCACCATGGTCGGAATTCCCCGAGCCTGCGCCATCAGATATGGGCCGGTCATCAGCAGAACCACCTGTTATGTGGTCGTTTAGTTGTGCAAACCAGTGGTTACGTTTCCTTGTGGCAGACCAACCCTTAAGGTTGTCAACTCACCAGGCAAACCTTCCAACCAATTCTCAAGTTCAGGATTGACCTGATTGTTCACGGGGTCCAAGTGCCCAGAGGCAATATCGGATGCCGGGATATTCAAGATATCATTGTTTTGTGACATTTTTCAATTAATTGTCCAAAAAATACAATGATATTAGATTAACAAAATATCAATTTAGAATTTAGAATCCAAAATTCGTATGTAATAATAACAAAATGTTGTAGTATATTTCAAAAAAAATTGAATATGATTTTAGATGCACCTGTTCTTCAAGATACTTAAAAATAGATTAGTGATATTACAAGAAATGTAACATTATGAACGTGTTCTCTGGATTAAGACTGTAGGAACGTTATTTCATGTAATGACAAAACCTGAAATACGAGTATATAATATGATATTGAAGATTAGTAAGGTGCGAGATATTATACCAATAACCGGTAATGATTGAGGCAAATCAGAGTCGACACAAGATCTCTTTCCTTAACCCAGAAAACATCCCGCTAGTGAGATGGTCACCGATGTTCTGAATCCCTGGATAGAACTAATACGCACACTTTGGTTCGCTGCACTTGAAGCCAAAGCATGTCAAACTTTCGGGTTGTGTATACATTCATACACGAAACATGAGAGGAATGAGTGTAATGAGAGAATAGAGGAGTGATTGATCGTATGTCGAATGAGAGAAAATTTGTTCTCTAGTTATAAGTTGTCACAGGAGGAGTTGCTGGCAATGGATAAGGGCAGACATTTATAAAACTGCCATAACCGCCCAACTTCCGCAACCGCCCAACCACCTGTGAATAAGGAGTAAAATTGCTAAACAACAGTTCGGTTTACTCAGGACCGGTTTGGTTTAGCAAAAAATCCGGCCCGTCTAAAATGAATAGACTGTTGCTTGGGCTGAAGGCCCATTCCCAATAGCCCGTAAGCCCACGACCCATGGCCCAAACCGGCGCGCGCGCGCGAGTGGTTAAGTGTCCACTCCATGCTTCACTCATTTAATAAAACATGAGTGAAGTGGTATATATAACGTGATAATTTTCCCATCAATCTCGATGTGGGACAAAATTCCACCAAAAAACCCCACAAAACTTCATTTCCACCCTTCCAAGCACCTACTTTGAGCCGGCGTTTCTCATTCACCCGGAACCCGATTTGAGCGTATGAATAGTCTATATTCAAGAGCTTGTGGAGAGGAAGCCAATGCTACCACCTCTCGGCGATTCCGACAACCAGAGCTTGCCGGAAAGCTGGCCGGAAATTTCCCAGAAACTCAGTTCCAACATATGATTCCTCTCAATGCAAAGCTCATCTCCAACACTGTAGGAGTGCAAACTAGTAAGGGTTTCAACATTCTGGTGAACAAAGAAGTGGCCCAAAGTAAGGACTTCAAGACCAGGGGAGACATCGTGAAGATCATCTTCGGAGAAGCCATCCAAGGTGATCTTCTTGCCAAATACCTCACTCTCTCCAGGAAATTGATCCACAAATTTCTCATTCTCAATAACATTCCTATGTAAGAGAACATAGGCACTGTTCTCAATATTGACATTGTTATGTTGGAGAAGATCATCTCTGGTGTTCACATCGACCTCCCCTGCATCATGCTAAGCCGATATGCAATTCTGTTTCCTCCACGATACTCACTCTCTCCCTCACCCTCACCTTATCAAGAAAATCCTCACTTTTCTCGATCACTATCCTGAATCACCCAGAGAAACAACTCTCACAAACATTGCATCCACGCCTTATGAGCCTGAGCCTCCTACTCCACCTCCTCAAGCTCCAACCTCTACTGCTGCTCCTCCTCTAATGTTTTCTACTATCACTCCGGACCGGCTCAATAGTTGTTTTCATGGACTTGAAGAGGTCATCTTCGACAATGCCAAACACGTGGCCGACATGATAGAGACAGTGGGTATACAATAGGCTGAGACTACCCTCAACATTGAGGAGATGATCAAGACCCTCTACCATTGCCACTAGAATTTTCTCGAGGCCTTCGAAGAAATGCCGACTGTTAGTTCTGAACACCCTGAGCATCTAGCAAAGGGTGCACAATTTCTAGGAAGGGTCTCCAGGAGATGCAGTGCAAAGTGCATATGGAGAAGGGAAGTGGTTTTGGCATTCCTACTGTTCATGAGGATAAGGAACATGCATTAGTGGATGAGGGAAAGGGAACGACAGTGAAATATCCTCTTACGGTTGAGACCAAGGAAGAGGGAACATAGTCTGTCCAAGAGTAGTTCTTCATCAAAATTTTGTTCCACTGAAAATTATAGAACTATCTTCCCTAGGATTTCTCCACTATCATATTTCGCTACAATACTTTGGATATTTGGACAGACTAAGAACAAAACATTGTTCTATTGAGGGGGAAGTTTTTGAGGCTTTTAAAGTTTAATTTTGAAAGGAACCCTTCTTGTGTTGAGGGGGAATATGCAACTCACTAATGATCTTTCTACATTCTCTTTCATGTTTCCTTCTCATATTTTCTTTGTTCTTTATATGCCAAGTTCTTATGTATGCCATCATCAAAAGGGAAAATTGTTAGTATTGTAAATCCAAGAAAGGGGTTACCACTCTCTTTTAAAACAATATTCTTTTTCCTTTATTTTGATTATGACAAGCCAATTGTTATCTCATGTTCTATCAAGTACATTGTGCATGCATAAAGAACAGATCACAAGCCTCACTATTTGTCCAAGTATGAGATCAAGAGAACACGACATTCTGCCTTATGCCATACTCTAGTGAACTCTGTTTTGTTAAACCCAATTTAATAGAACACGTCTTTAAACGCTGAATGAAATAAAGATGGTCTTTGAAACTAACTCTTATACATATCTCAAGATCAAGAAGCGTTATTTCTGAAGAACACCTTCCATCAAGAACAAAAAACAAGTACCCCAACCACGGAAACAACAACTCCCAAAGTTGGTTGTTTACATCATTCGAATTTTGAAGGAGATTCATGTGCTCTGTTTATAGATAGTCTTAGGATAAGAATGAAATGTGTAATACGTGTAAATTCCTGATTTTTCATGTAAGATTGATTTTGCATCTTTGACTTGTTCCGTTTACGAAAACTGTTCAAAGCAAGGGCGTGAATCATGGAACCCGAATTTGATGTTGCAAGACTCAATTCTTACAACATATAAATAAGATTCATTATCCTTCACTTAGTTTTATCCATTGTCAAACAAAAGAGAGAAAAACTAAGAATCGGTCGAGCGTTCTTTGTTGAGAGAAGTGTGAAGCGTCTGTTCTTTTTTGTTGAGAGATTTAGAGAATTGTGAAGTCTAGAGTGTGTAGACGTAAGCTGTGCGTACTACTAATTTCTATAACCGATCTATCAATATAAAAAGAGTTTCGAGTGAGTTTTATCCTGGACAACTAGTTAGTTGTCCAAAAATTCTAAACTGTAAAAAAACAATACTCCCTTGTATGTTAAAAGTTATTTCCGTATCTAAAAAGCAAGTCATTACTCCTTAGATCTACTTAAAACATCCGATTCTACAGCCCCTACCAACAAATCTGATCATATACTTTTTAATGTCATTTGAGTCTCCTTTCATTCTTTCGTACAACTAGTGACGTAGTTACAAAACTTATGCAGTGATCAATATGAGGCTCAAGAAGGGTCCACTTTGAGCTAACAACCAGAACATAATACAATGTAGGAGAACGTTGTATAAATTGACTCCTTGAATTATTGATTTAGTATATTTGAAGTAGTAGTTGGTCGTGTATGAGTGTGAGTTTTTCCCACATTCTATCTACCAAGCTTTATAAAGAAACAAAAGTACATAATCTCTCCCGCACATGACCAGTATTTGAACACTGAAATCCCCGAATCCACATTGGTCTGGTGTTAGAGGTTAGAGATACCTCCCCTCTATCATCTCTTCCAGGTTTCATTTTATAAAATAATATATTAAAATACATTCTATTCATAATAAAATTGGAATTGTCTCTATAAGAGTTTCAGTGTTACCATAATATACAGAAAATAAAAACACTGAAATATAAAAAAAATTGGATATAAGTGATCAGATATATATATTTTTGTATATATTATATTAGAAGTTTAATTCACGTAAATGATTTGTTGAATGATAGATGTAATAGATAACAGAAGTTTTATAGCTCCAGTTATTACTATTTTAGCGTGATACGTCGAATATAGTATATTTTTATAATAGTATTGCGTAACATTATGTTAGGATATATTTTTAGAGACTCTTGATTTATTTTAAGGAGTTTATCTTATGAAAAGGAGTTTTAATACCTTGTTTTTTTTTCATCAAAAAGTCATTATTATTAAAAGACTTATTTATAAATAAGAATATATAAATATTAACTATCTGAGGTGACGAATTTGCCAAACTTGATTGTTTTTTAAAGGTTTTATTTGTAAGGTAATCTTGCTTTGTCTAGCAGCAGCAGGGGCATGCAGGCAGGTGAGCGCATGCATTAACACAGATGGGAATTAAGACACATTTCCTACCAACTCATCACATCTGTGACGGCCACCCCTCCTACGTGTCCCCCATCATCACCGTCCATCTCCTCACGTATGATCCAACGGTCGATCACGTGCTTGTTGATTGTTGCAACTAACTCCTATCTCACCCAACCCTCAAATGCAAAATATACACACTACGTATTTCAACTTCTCTTCCCTATTTAAATCCCCGCCAAAGTAGCTCACCTCAACCCCCCACCCTCTTTAATCCCTAAATCCAGATCCCACAAGTTCGGAGAAAAGAAAAAAGAAACGAAGAACTCAATTCCCGCGAATCTCGTGACTGGCTCAACAGATTGAAACTTAAAAATGGAGGTCGGAAAGATGATTAACGGCCACAGCAACGGGAACGGGATCTGTTTGGGGAATTCCGGCACGCCGGCGGCGGATCCGTTGAACTGGGGGGCGGCGGCGGAGGGGATGAAGGGGAGTCACCTTGATGAAGTGAGAAGAATGGTGGAGGAGTTCAGGAGGCCGGCGGTGGATTTGGCCGGGAAAGGGTTAACGATCGGTCAGGTGGCCGCCATTGCCGGCGGCGAAGTGAAGGTGAAGCTAGCGGAGGAGGCTAGGTTAGGGGTGAAGGCGAGTAGTGATTGGGTGATGGAGAGTATGAATAAAGGTACGGACAGTTATGGAGTTACGACGGGGTTTGGTGCCACGTCACACCGGAGGACTAAGCAAGGTGGTGCTCTTCAGAAGGAGCTTATTAGGTAATTTATTTTTTGCAATTGCAAATTTAAATTACATTAAATGTGATACACACAGATATAATATAATATTACAAATCTCAAAACTATTATGAGTGTTTGCAAGATCATGCCAATTTGTCGCTCAAAACTAATATTATGAGCTTAGATGTACGTAGAGTTTAGTATAATGTAGATGTGTTGGACTCGTAATTTACTTGGCTAATTGTCGTCTTTCTTTCAACAAATAAAGTATTATGGTTAGGAATATTAAAATGCCGTATTACAGTAATGATACTTTCGATATATGCGTAACGATAGCTAGGGTTAATAAAATTATCTTTGTTGGATAGATTAAAACCATATACTCCAAATTGGTTGAAAAGCTAGAGGTAAGAACAAGGCCGACTGGACTATCAAATTAAAAGCACTGGTTAGAAATAAAAATTCACGAAAGATTTCGTTTAATATCTAAGATATGAGATATCACATATACATGTGTCTAGAAAATAGAATAAGCAAAGACATAAGAGAACATTATGATATTATGAATATAGATTCTTAATTGATGAATATATTAGGCAGTTTAACTAAAAAAAATACAAAATGATGAAAAGCGATACAAAGATAATTCTGTAAACAATTCATTTTTTAATTATTATTTTGGATTCATAAATTGATATTTTATATTCATTTGTTTAAGTACTAAGTTTCACAACTTATTTTTAAACTTATTCAAAAAAATGAGGCATGAATAAGAGAGTAATGTCCTATATTTTACTATTTGATATACCTCCATATTAAAAAGTTGTCACTTTAGCCTCCAAATTCTTGTATTAAAAAAGTTATTATTTTAATTATTTTAGTTGTATTTTTCTAAAAAAATCCCTATTAAATAAATGCACTTTTAAAGTAAAAGTATTTAATATACAATGATCATTTGATTATAGATATTCTTGTCCATAATAGGTACAATGAGTTAGAATGACATTTTTTAATACAGAAGGATAGATATCATATGACCGTGGTAGAGAAGATATGAGCATTAAAATAAATATATTAAATTGTATACTCTTTTCGTCCCAAAATCTGAATTTGACATATGCACGAGAATGAAAAAAAAATAGATTTTTTGATGATTCGAGTAGAAATGAAAGTGAAAAAGTGCATTAATGTTAGGGTAAAATGAGTATAACTAATTTTTTAAAATAAAAATTAGAACAAATAGAAAGAAACTCCCAATATAAAAATAGGACTTAGAAAACGGAATAGAATATATATAGAGTAACAAATGTGATCATAAGCTTAAAGACTTTTCATGTCAAGTAAACAAGTTGTATGGTACTCCCTTCTTTCTACTATGATTTTCTCAAAACTTTAAACCATTTATTGAGACAAATTTTATTTCGTAGATATCTTCAAATATGGGTTAGTAAAAATTATAAGATTTAGATATTGTTGAAGTACTAGTCGAGACGAATATAACAAGATCACATATAACTATATTTTTTTTATATATTAAGAAAAATCGAAAAGATTATCTAAAAATATGAATAGTGTACTAAAATGAAATGGAAAGATAGATTATATTAGTGTAAGAATGCTGAATTCTTTTTGCAAAAAAAAGAATGCTGAATTTAGCTAATTGATTGACGTTGATTGAAGCGTACGTATACCATTCATAGCTCAACCAATAAGATGTTATAGGACTCCACCACACTGGTGTTTTAGCCATAATAAATACACCTTCATTTCGGGTAAACGTGGAGACCAACTACTATCTCCCTCCTAAATTTTTAAATTTTAAATTGATATATGTGAAGATTAGAGTAAAATGAAAAGTATTATTAATTTGAAAAGAGATAGAGATAAAATATAAAAAAAAAGATGAAAATAAAAATGTAATGATTATAAAGAAAAAAGAGAAAAAAAGTAATAAAACTGGATTAATGTGAGAATAAAATAGATAAAATAAATTTATTAAAATAAAAATTAAATAAATTAAGAATATAATGGAAATAAAAATAGAGTCAGACTAATAATAAATACTCTGATGCACCCGTACATCAACCACTATCTTTCATTTTCACTGTTACATTTCTCTATAGTTGGTAATTGTACACATCACAGAAAAGGTCACACTTGCCTGTACATGGAAGTTGCAGACATACTAATTGAAGAAATGCAGTTCAGTCTGAAAATTTA